>NW_011469886.1:0-538 GCF_000754665.1 Bison bison bison
TCAACCAGAACACTTATTACTCCAGGGGTGATTATTCTTAAAACAGACGCCACCTTCCGAAGGTACCAGATAAAGTTACATTCCTATAAGGTGAGGGTGTAGTGGGTTTTAATTAAGAAAAGAATTTACTTAGCCTAAGGTCCAACGTGATTAATATCAAAGGTTAATACTTATTTCTTCTATATATTCATTAATGTGTATAAGGGTAGGGGATGTGGAGACTTAGCAGCAAACATTGGCTCAACAAATGAAAAACCCTTCACCATTACAATTTCTAATCAGCCCACTATACTTATACTAATAGTTTTCTAACTTCTCTAAAGAACCTGTTTTTAGAAGGTTTAAAGCATCTCGTGCCTCTCACAGTTGGGAGCTGTGAACAATCACATGTGGCTGGACAAGCCTGTCAGGCAGGCTAGAGAACCCTTCAGAGGAGTTTGTAGGTTGAAACACTCCTGTCACGCCCAGGAATTATTATTAACTGGAGCTCTAAGTTAACTCCTCCCCGTAAAGAGGTGGTGGGGACAGCCCCCCGTAA
>NW_011469887.1:0-640 GCF_000754665.1 Bison bison bison
GACAGGCATTCATCTCGAGTGGAAGCAAAGAACCCCGCTCGGCTCTCGAGTCGCGACGGGTATCTCTTGGAGCTCACTGGGTGGACTAAAGGGAGTCAAGCCTCCTGAGGCGTTTGGAGAGAGGTCGCGAGGCTGGCCTCGAGGCCATGCAGGAGGCGAAGGCCCTCATCTCCGCGATGACGGGGGAGTCTCGGGGTGGTTCTCGAGCGGCGGCCCCAGGGTGCGGTTTCTCACGAGGTACGACGGCGAGGTCAGTGAGCCTCTCGTGGGGCGCCAGGGAAGTCGGGTCTCCATGCGAGTGGCGAGGGGGAGCGCGTCATTGCTCTCGAGTCATGGTAGGGGAATCTGGCCTCGAGACGTGTTGAAGAAGGTCTCTCGAGGTCTTTCTCGGGCTGAGGCGGGAAACCCTGGCTTCCCTCGATTTGTGCAGGTGACCTCAGGGGGCTTCTCATGGTGGCTCTGAGAAGTCAGGGAAACTGGAGGTGGGAGGGGCCTCTCGGGACTCCCCTGGGTTTGGTGCATTGGAAGAGGGCCTCATCTCCAGTTGAGGCAGGAACCTCAGGGTTCCTCTGATTTCGGACTCCGATCGCAAGGTCCCTGCAGACTGGGGACAGGAGAGTCAGGCCTCGTCTTGGGTTGA
>NW_011469888.1:0-505 GCF_000754665.1 Bison bison bison
CAACTCGAATGGAAGATTGGACTTCCCTGGGCCAACACAAGAGGCATCCTGAATTCCCCGTCGTAACTCGAGAATCCCGCCGCAACTCGAGAAAAACCACGTGGTTCCCCCGTCATCGCAAGATGAAGCCCTTTCCCGCTACAGCGTCTCAGGAGAAGTCCCACGTGAGGAACTGGAGTTCGAAACGGTACTTGGCACCCTTGATGCGCCCCCACAAAGTTCCCCGGCCTCCCGGTCTCCCTGGAGAGGAACACCGAGGTTTTCCGGCACCACTTCCTCTGAGCCCCTTCTACCCGTCCTGATCTCCACAGGAGGGTCGACTCCCCTGCTTTGTCTGGAAGGGGTTCCCGACCTTCCGGTCGCACCTCAGGATGAGGCCGGTCTCACGACGACATTCCAGACGTGGCCTCGTGGGTGGTTCCACGTTGCGAAGCACCCGATTTCCCGGTCCTTCTTGATAAGAACCCGATGCCGGACACCTCTCCGAACTCCACCCTGTGAATGA
>NW_011469889.1:0-530 GCF_000754665.1 Bison bison bison
AGAAGAATGTGAACGTTCAGTAGGCTCCATTTTCATTTCAAAGAAAGATCGTTTGACTTCCATAGCAAAGGTGGAGACCTTCCAACGTTGAGTCCAATACTTATACCTTGACCATTTCAGGCAAGTCTTGTGGTTCCTTCTGGAGGTGTGTGGCTCTTGCAGAAATGTGAAGATCTTCCATCGTCCTCAGACTTTGGTGTCATTTGCAATCATCCAGAAAGCTTCCAGGTCTAGGTTCCAGACCACCAGCACACACAGTCAGTAGCCAACGGAGTGGATTCCAGGAATACGCATTGTTCACCGGCATTACCGTTGATATTGTTGCTAGCACACTCAATGCAGTGGGCAGGGCCTGGATTGTCCACTGGGTCTCATGTGGAATGGAAAGAAGGGCTCCCCCCGAACACACACACCCCCACCCCCACTGTTGACAGCCTTGTGACGAGAAACGGTCCCCGAAACAAGAATCAGACAAACCAGAGAAGCCCAGATGATAGTCCTTGAGATGAAGGAACTAAGCAGCTGGTTGC
>NW_011469890.1:0-556 GCF_000754665.1 Bison bison bison
CATGGTAGGGGAACCTGGCCTCGAGACGTGTTGAAGAAGGTCTCTCGAGGTCTTTCTCGGGTTGAGGCAGGAAACCGTGGCTTCCCTCGACTTTTGCAGGTGACCTCAGGGGGCTTCTCATGGTGGCTCTGAGAAGTCAGGGAAACTGGAAGTGGGGGGGTGGCCTCTCGGGACTCCACGGAGTTTGGTGCATTGGAAGAGGGCCTCATCTCCAGGTGAGGCAGGAACCTCAGGGTTCCTCTGATTTCAGACTCCGATCGCAGGGTCCCTGCAGACTGGGGACAGGAGAGTCAGGCCTCATCTTGGGTTGAGGCATGGAACTCCGCTTGCCTCTCGAGGTGTCCCCGGGGAGAGAGGCCACTTGTCGAGCGGTATTTGGAACCTGGGGGTCTTTTCCGGACGATGCACGGGCGAGTCACTGCCCCTTCGTGTTGACTTCATTCACAGGGTGGAGTTCGGAGAGGTGTCCGGGGCATCGGGGTTCTTACCAAGAGGGGACCGGGAAATCGGGGGTGCTTCGCAATGTGGAAGCACCCACGAGGGCCACGTCTGGAAT
>NW_011469891.1:0-502 GCF_000754665.1 Bison bison bison
AGAGATCTCTAGTCTTTCCCATTCTGTTGTTTTCCTCTATTTCTTTGCATTGATCGCTGAAGAAGGCTTTCTTAATCTCTTCTTGCTATTCTTTGGAACTCTGCATTCAGATGTTTATATCTTTCCTTTTCTCCTTTGCTTTTCACTTCTCTTACTTTTCACAGCTATTTGTAAGCCCTCCCCAGACAGCCATTTTGCTTTTTTGCTATTTCTTTTCCGTGGGGATGATCTTGATCTCTGTCTCCTGTACAATGTCACGAACCTCATTCCATAGTTCATCGGGCACTCTATCTATCAGATACTAGGCCCTTAAATCTATTTCTCACTTCCACTTTATAATCATAAGGGATTTGATTTAGGTCATACCTGAATGGTCTAGTGGTTTTCCCTACTTTCTATCAATTTAAGTCTGAGTTGGTTAATAAGGAGTTCATGGTCTGAGCCACAGTCTAGCTCCTAGTCTTGTTTTTGCTGACTATATAGAGCTTCTCCATCTTTGGCT
>NW_011469892.1:0-531 GCF_000754665.1 Bison bison bison
GAGATGAGGCCCTCTTCCAATGCACCAAACCCCGTGGAGTCTCGAGAGGCCCCCCCCCACCTCCAGTTTCCCTGACTTCTCAGAGCCACCGTGAGAAGCCCCCTCGAGGTCACCTGCACAAGTCGAGGGAAGCCAGGGTTTCCTGCCTCAACCCGAGAAAGACCTCGAGAGACCTTCTTCAACACGTCTCGAGGCCAGGTTCCCCTCCCATGACTCGAGAGCAATGACGCGCTCCCCCTCGCCACTCGCATGGAGACCCGACTTCCCTGGCGCCCCACGAGAGGCTCACTGACCTCGCCGTCGTACCTCGTGAGAAACCGCACCCTGGGGCCGCCGCTCGGGAACCACCCGTGACTCCCCGTCATCGCGGTGATGAGGGCCTTCGTCTCCTGCATGGCCTAGAGGCCAACCTCGCGGCCTCTCTCCAAACGCCTCAGGAGGCTTGACTCCCTTTAGTCCACCCAGTGAGCTCCAAGAGACTACCCGTCGCGACTCGAGAGCAGAGCGGGGGTTCTTTGCTTCCACTCGAGA
>NW_011469893.1:0-621 GCF_000754665.1 Bison bison bison
GAGTTCTTATTTCAATGGTCTCAAGACAAGGCAGCCCTTGCAAACCCAACTGCTTCCAATACAAGAAAACTTTGACCTCAGGGAATGTCAGAGTCCCGTGAACTGGGAACTAGTCAATATTAAATATCTAGTAGTTTTGTTTTGCTCCTCTACTGTAGACATGTCTAAGAGTCATCAACATGAAGCACAAAATGTTCATAGTGCCTCGGTTTGTTCTAAGGTAAAAACTGCTGTATCGTTATGTCTGTCACAAGCTTGTCAACAAGAAAGTACCTCGAAAGAACAGGAACAAAACGAAAAATTAATGTGATACTAGAGCTTTTAGAGGAAACTAGTGAACACTAATTACACTCGAAAATATCTGCCTATGAGAGTCTTGATTGAAGGCAGAGGAGAAGGGGACGACAGAGGCTAAGATGGTTCGGATGGCATCACGTGATTCGATGGACATGAGTTTGAGCAAGCCCCCTGGAGTTGGTGATGGACACGGAAGCCCAGCGTCCTGCAGGCCACGGGGTCCCAAAGAGTCAGACACGACTGAGCCACTGAACTGAACTGAACATACAATCGTTTCTCCAGGTGTTTGGGTTACCCGAGTTTCTATCCTGTGCTAAACTAGTG
>NW_011469894.1:0-500 GCF_000754665.1 Bison bison bison
AGAAGCCCCCTGAGGTCACCTGCACAAGTCGAGGGAACCCAGGGTTTCCTGCCTCAACCCGAGAAACACCTCGAGAGACCTTCTTCAGCACGTCTCGAGGCCAGATTCCTCTACCATGGCTCGGGAGCAATGACGCGCTCCCCCTCGCCACTCGCATGGAGACCCGACTTCCCTGGCGCCCCACGAGAGGCTCACTGACCTCGCCGTCGTACCTCGTGAGAAACCGCACACTCGGGCCGCCGCTCGAGAACAACCCCGAGATTCCCCCGTCATCGAGAGATGAGGGCCTTCGTCTCCTGCATGGCCTAGAGACCAATCTCGCGACCTCTCTCCAAACGCCTCAGGAGGCTTGACTCCCTTGAGTCCACCCAGTGAGCTCCAAGAGATACCCGTCGCGATTCGAGAGCAGAGCGGGGTTCTTTGCTTCCACTCGAGGTGAATGCCTGTCTCCCCGGGTGCGTCTGGAATGCAACCCCCGAGATCCCTGTCGCCCCTGGAGA
>NW_011469895.1:0-513 GCF_000754665.1 Bison bison bison
AGGGGGAGCGTGTCACTGCTCCCGAGCCATGGTAGGGGAATCTGGCCTCGAGACGTGTTGAAGAAGGTCTCTCGAGGTCTTTCTCGGGTTGAGGCAGGAAACCCTGTGTTCCCTCGACTTGTGCAGGTGACCTCAGGGGGCTTCTCATGGTGGCTCTGAGAAGCCAGGGAAACTGGAGGTGGGAGGAGCCTCACGGGACTCCACTGGGTTTGGTGCATTGGAAGAGGGCCTCATCTCCAGTTGAGGCAGGAACCGCAGGGTACCTCTGATTTCAGACTCCGATCGCAGGGTCCCTGCAGACTGGGGACAGGAGAGTCAGGCCTCGTCTTGGGTTGAGGCATGGAACTCCGCTTGCCTCTCGAGATGTCCCCGGGGAGAGAGGCCGCTTGTCGAGCTGTATTTGGAACCTGGGTTGTTTCCGAACGATGCACGGAAAACTGCCCTTCGTGTGGACTTCATTCACAGGGTGCAGTTCGGAGAGGTGTCCGGGCGATCGGGTTCTTATCAAGAGGG
>NW_011469896.1:0-516 GCF_000754665.1 Bison bison bison
TCTCGGGGTTGTTCTCGAGCGCGGCCCCAGGGTGCGGTTTCTCACGACGTACGACGGCGAGGTCAGTGAGCCTCTCAGGGGTCGCCATGGCGGCTGGGAACGCCCATTGCGTGCGCTCCTGGGTCCCCAAGGATCGGAATCCTAGGGCGCGGTGGAAAGGGGGGACCACAGGTCAGGGACCTGGGACTTCTTGGAGCAGGGAACCACGTAGTCCGCCCTCTGTCGGCACAACCTGGCGGTCGCAGAAAGGCCTCGCCTTTGGGCTCAAGGCCTTTACCGCTCCACCCCTTTGCTGAAAGGTCAGAGCCGCGGGGTTTTCCCAAGCAGCCTAGTGTCCGCTGCAAGTCCAAGGGCCAGAACCCTGAACTCTGGCCGGCTGGCCCAGCCCTGCTTCTGGCACTTTGGAGGCCAGCGGGCCCTTGACCACTGCTGGGATGGGAAAGGAGGGTCCACGAATTGCACCCTAGAAACTTAGTAGGGTGCATGGGTTTCAAAACCCGGTGGCCGCCCAGGCAG
>NW_011469897.1:0-525 GCF_000754665.1 Bison bison bison
AGGCCTGACTCTCCTGTCCCCAGTCTGCAGGGACCCTGCGATCGGAGTCTGAAATCAGAGGGACCCTGAGGTTCCTGCCTCAACTGGAGATGAGGCCCTCTTCCAATGCACCAAACCCCGTGGAGTCCCGAGAGGCCGCCCCCCACCTCCAGTTGCCTCGACTTCTCAGAGCCATCATGAGAAGCCCCCTGAGGTCACCTGCACAAATCGAGGGAAGCCAGGGTTTCCTGCCTCAACCCGAGAAAGACCTCGAGAGACCTTCTTCCACACGTCTCGAGGCCAGGTTCCCCTCCCATGACTCGAGAGCAATGACGCGCTCCCCTCGCCACTCGCATGGAGACCCGACTTCCCTGGCGCCCCACGAGGGGCTCACTGACCTCGCCGTCGTACCTCGTGAGAAACCGCACCCTGGGGCCGCCGCTCGAGAACCACCCCGAGACTCCCCCGTCATCGCGGAGCTGAGGGCCTTCGTCTCCCGCATGGCCTAGAGGCCAACCTCGCCACCTCTCTCCAAACGCCTCAGGA
>NW_011469898.1:0-514 GCF_000754665.1 Bison bison bison
CTCGTGGGTGGTTCCACATTCCGTAGGACCCCGATTTCCCGGTCCCCTCTTGAGAAGAACCCGATGCCCGGACACCTCTCCGAACTCCACCCTGTGAATGAAGTGCACACGAAGGGGCAGTTTTTCCGTGCATCGTTCGGAAAAAACCCCAGGTTCCAACTACAGCTCGCCAAGCGGCCTCTCTCCCCGGGGACATCTCGAGAGGCAAGCGGAGTTCCATGCCTCAACCCAAGACGAGGCCTGACTCTCCTGTCCCCAGTCTGCAGGGACCCTGCGATCGGAGTCTGAAATCAGAGGTACCCTGCGCTTCCTGCCTCAACTGGAGATGAGGCCCTCTTCCAATGCACCAAACCCAGTGGCGTCCCGAGAGGCCCCTCCACCTCCAGTTTCCCGGCTTCTCAGAGCCACCATGAGAAGCCCCCCTGAGGTCACCTGCACAAGTCGAGGACCCAGGGTTCCTGCCTCACCCGAGAAGACCTCGAGAGACCTTCTTCAACACGTCTCGAGGCCAGAC
>NW_011469899.1:0-503 GCF_000754665.1 Bison bison bison
CATTTTTCGTTTCTTGAATGTCCTAAGTTTCCCTGGTCACATAGCCTTCCAAGATGCTATTTTCCCGGCCTGAAATTCTTCCTGCATCTCAACCCTGGTTTACCTAGGTTCAACCTATGGACCTCAACGAAATGGTGCCTCTGGAAAGCCTTCCCTGACACCCAGGTTTTGTGGTGAGGGAAGAGGCCCCTCTATAGGTTCTCAAAGGATCTGCCTGTGATGTATCATTAGAGTCGTCTCAGTGAAAGCAGGAACTCTGTGTCTTCTTCTCTCCGCCTTCTATTCCCTGAAACTTATTACATGCCTCCTAGCTCACCGTAGGTGCTCAGTATTTACTTAGTGTGTGAAAGACAGAAAAGCTCTTGGAAGCCTCAAGGGGTCACTTGGCTCGGCACTTTTGATCTCTTTGTATATTTGGCGATTCAATTCTTTCCTTTCCTGGTTGATGGGGTACACTATATTCGAGGCACAACCTAAGGCATGAAGACATATCCATACATAGA
>NW_011469900.1:0-635 GCF_000754665.1 Bison bison bison
GAGCTGAGCAAGCAGGAATCACGCAGCCCAGCAGCCAATAATCAAGAAGCTAGCAGTCAGGAATCGCGCAGCTCAGCAGGCAATAATCATGGAGCTGAGCAGGCAGGAATCACGCAACTTAGCAGGCAATAATAATTGGAGCTGAAGGCTGTAATGAACTGGATAAGCAGACTCTAATCACGTGATTCAGCCGGCTCCTCTCTGGGGCTGAGCAGGCACTTATTATGCAGCTCAGCAAGCAAAAATCATGGAGCTGAGCAAGCAGGAATCACGCAGCTCAGCAGGCAATAATCATGGAGCTGAGCTGGCAGGAATCACGCAACTCAGCAGGCAATACTCACGGACCTGAGCAGGCAGGAATCACGCAACTTAGCAGGCAATAATAATTGGAGCTGAAGGCTGTAATGAAATGGATAAGCAGACTCTAATCAGGTGATTCAGCCGGCTCCTCCCTGGGGACTGAGCAGGCACTTATTATGCAGCTCAGCAAGCAAAAATCATGGAGCTGAGCAAGCAGGAATCACGCAGCTCAGCAGACAGTAATCAAAAGCTGAGCAGGCACGAATCACGCAGCTCAGCAGGCAATAATCCTGGAGCTGAGCAAGCAGGAATCACGCAGCTCAGCATGCAATAAT
>NW_011469901.1:0-641 GCF_000754665.1 Bison bison bison
ATCTCTTGCTGACCTCTTGTTGACCTCTGCAGAATCCTGGTTGGTGGGAGCTTGTTAGTTCCTTGTTCCTTACCCGGACCTCCTGTGGTAAGTGTTTTCTCTCCTCTGTGGCCTGGTAAGGGTAGGTGGTCATTGGCATTCCAAAGGTGGCTAGAAGTCAATGATTTAGGCAGGCTTGTGAATAGATATGGGAGAAGGCAATGGCACCCCACTCCAGTACTCTTGCCTGGAAAATCTCATGGACGGAAGAGCCTGGTAGGCTGCAGTCCATGGGGTCGCTCAGAGTCGGGCACGACTGAGCGACTTCACTTTCACATTTCACTTTCATGCATTGGAGGAGGACATGGCGACCCACTCCAGTGTTCTTGCCTGGAGAACCCCAGGGACTGCGGGGCCTGGTGGGCTGCCGTCCATGGGGTCACACAGACTCGGACACGACTGAAACGACTTCGCAGCAGCAGCAGCAGCAGCAGCAGTGCATAGATATCAAAAGGGTTTAGAACAGTCAGGTAGGATCACACAAGTCACCGTGAAGCAATACTTCTCCACTTAGCCAAAGCTAACAAAAGATTTCTGTTCTAGGTCAACCTAGAAGAGATCACGGAAGAGGTAAAGAAACTTAAAATCCATTAGCAAAAGCA
>NW_011469902.1:0-513 GCF_000754665.1 Bison bison bison
TGGACTTGCCTGGGCCAACACAAGAGGCATCCTGAATTCCCCGTCGTAACTCGAGAATCCCGCCGTAACTCGAGAAAAACCACGTGGCTCCCCCGTCATCGCAAGATGAAGCCCTTTCCCGCTACAGCGTCTCAGGAGAAGTCCCACGTTAGGAGTTGGAGGTCGAAAGGGCACTTGGCACCCTTGATGCGACCCACAAAGTTCCCCGAAATCCCGGTCTCCCTCGAGAGGAACACTGAGGTTTTCCGGCACCCCCTCCTCTGAGCCCTTTCTCCCCTCCTGATCTGGACAGGAGGGTCGACTCCCCCTGCTTTGTCTGGAAGGGGTTCCCGACCTCCGGTCGCACCTCAGGATGAGGCCGGTCTCACGAAGACATTCCAGACGTGGCCTCGTGGGTGGTTCCAACGTTCCGTAGGGACCCCCGATTTCCCGGTCCCCTCTTGAGAAGAACCCCGATGCCCGGACACCTTCTCCGAACTCCACCCTGTGAATGAAGTCCACACGAAGGGGCAG
>NW_011469903.1:0-507 GCF_000754665.1 Bison bison bison
ATCCACAACAGGATACACCACTATTCTATGTACCACTTGGAAATACAAAATGAGGGATCTGATAGAAGAACTCTAGAGAAAATAGGGAGAGCAAGGGGCTCCACTATTTGGAAAAGAGCAAACAAGAAGCAAACTGACTGCAATAAAACACACAGCAAGGAAATGTGTGTGTTTGTGACTGGGTGAAGAAAAGAAAAAAATCTCCGCCGAGAATGTGAACTACCAGCTGGCACTAGATCTGTATAACCAGTGTGGCACGACAAAAACTTCAAGCAGATTTCAAGTGGGTTTAGACTGGTAGTGTCCCCAGGTGACTATTACAAGTAAACAAAAATCCACAAATCCCCTCCAGAAGAACTGGACTTTGAAGCAGGCTGACAGTCCCTTAAATATGCCACAACCCAGGCGATGCACTCTGATTTTCAGGGTAAGGTAAAGTAGTGGGGGGCGGGGGGAGTAGGAATTTGTGCACTTAGAATAGGAAATGCAGGGTTGTTTTCTTAAAAA
>NW_011469904.1:0-9168 GCF_000754665.1 Bison bison bison
CCCCTGCCCATGTACCCTGCCACTGGTCAGTCCTTAGAGGAATTGGTGGTAGGGATGGGGACTTTGGGTTGAGATGGAACCCCTTGTTTCAGTACCTGTGTTAATGTAGCTAACAGTGCCCAAATCACAAGGATTGGGGAACTGCCGCCCCAGGGTCCACCAGTTCATGTCCAGGGACTGAGCTCTCCTCAGTCGTGTGCACTGTTCCCTCTGTGTGTGTGTGTGTGTGTGTGCACATGCGTGTGCAGGTGGGTGCTTGTACAGGGAGGGGCCGGTTGTCTGGTGAGGGCTAAAATTAGTAATTGTGAAGAGTTGACATCTAGTAAAATTGAGAGGACCTTGAATGGCCTAATCCCAAGTTTCTTTCCTCGCTCTGCTCCACCAGATAGTGTCCTCTTCAGACTCTCCTTATTGAATGCACCAGATGCATTCCTGCATATTCCTCCTGAATAGTGTTTCCTTGTCAGCCAGCAGAATTATTCAGAGAAACCAATCACATCTTGCTCAGGAATCAGGGGCTATCTCAGCCACTTAATACTGCAAAACCCTCTTCCCACAGACCCTTCTGATTTACTTTGTTCCAGAATGCAACCCCCACGTATCCTACATTGTCCTGCAATGTCTTCCTTTTCTGGGCTACCCAAGAGGTGAGTCACTGGGTCTCAGAACCTTTCCCCATAACCACCCAGAAAGTCTGGACTACTCATGCTTAAATGGAGATAAAATCCAAAGCTGTAAATTTGCAGTGCTCAAAATCTAAAATATTCGGAGGGAATCTGTACAGACAGAGAAGACAAAAAAAAAAGAAGAAGGTTCCCATGCTATCCAAAGTGGCAGCACCATAGCAGAAGATGGTTTTAGTCCACTCCTCTCTGCCTCTCTGGCTTGGGGGCCCAGCAGTCTTCTGTTGTGCCACTCTGTTACCTGTGTTTATGTTGCAGTGAAAATCCTGATCATCCTAGGTATAGGGAAGAAGGATCACGGCACTCTTGTGACACAGTGATGAAATGAATTCAAACCCAACTTAAGCCATAGTGCTTAAAACTTATTAAGCAACCATTTTCATAGGGGAGGCCCCTAGCAGTAATGAAATTGATTTGAGGCTTTCTGAAGGAAGAAATGTATAAACGTGAGCAGAATAGCGAGGCCACCTCTCCCATCACACATACAAAGTATATCCACTGACAAAGAAGCAAAAATGATATGATCGAAAGAAATCAGAAGCCTTGAATACAGAAAGAGGAAAGAATTTAAATTGACACAAAGATCCACAGTTTAATCCAGCTGCAAATCTAGAATTTGTTACAAGAATTTGTACCCCGGTAAGACCTTTGTCCTTGGCAGATGGCTGTCTTCTCACTGTGTCTTCATGTGGCCTTTTCTTTGTTTAGTGTGTGGAGAGTGAGATAGAACTCCATGGTGTCTGTTTCTTTTTTTATAAGAATACCCACCTGTTAACTTAGAGCTCCATGTTTATAACCTCATTTAACCTTAGTTACTTATATAAAGGCCATATCATCAAACACAGCCATACTGGGGGTTGAGGCTTCAACATAAACATTCCGAGAGAATAGGATTCAGTCCATAACATCTCGATTTATATTTTGCATGTTTGTGAGGGAAGTGATTCCCAGATTTCTTTTTTTTTTTTTTTGTATTTCTTTACCTCAGTGGGAACAACTTTTAGGCAGTGGCCCAAGAGTTTATAAAAATGTACAGATGGGCCTATTTGTTAGCCAGGGCATTAAACACTAAAATGAAGTTTGGTCAATTGTGCTGACCCATTGGTCCTGTCTTTTATCGTGCGTATGTCACCATCATCTATATTACTGCTTTCTATCCCCTCTGAGGGATGATGGTCACAATACCATATGTATTGTACAAACACCCAATATTGTCCACTCAAATGATTCCAAGCAGTTCTGTATGTGGCCAAGAGGTCTGAGAGGGGAGTGACTTCTACCAGTATTGCATCTGGCAAGGCACTGAGGACAGGTGAGACTGTGCCTTCTTGCAGGAAAGATATTCCAGAAAACTATCTTGTATCATGGAGATCTCAGTAACCATGCTAAGGTTTTGGGGTGCTGGTTCCATGATGCAAGACATACTGGGCGACTGGGTAAGAGGGTCACAGGCTCAAGGTGTCTGAGAACCTCTATTTTAGGGATGGCCCAGTTTGTGGCACACTGTTGACACTCTAATGGTTTGTAGTACAAGGCCAAGAAGGAATGTTTCTTACATCAGTAGCCTGTGGGCAACTTACAGCCATCATGGGTGGTTCACAGATGCCAGGGAGCATGAGCAGAGGTTACGGAATCATCAACAGTGAAGGAAATTCTGGAGACACTAATGGGAATATCCACTGACTTAGACTTGGACAGATTCTAGATTCTTTTGTTGGATGAAGCTTTTTATCATTTTGTTAATATAAATTCTTTTAGTAAATTCTGGTTTTCTAATTGGATTAAATTAGAACTTTTGACAGAAAGCACCATAAAAAAGTTTATATATTGGTTGATGAAAATGTTGTGACTAGAGGCTCATAGGAACCTTACCCTGTATATCCCCAGGGAGCAGATGTTTAATAGTCACTAGGTCATTACTTGTAGTGAATTTATAGAATATAGAGTGAACACACACAAACAAATTGCATGGACTGATATTCCTTGGTCATTGTCTGCAGGTACCATAGGATCACAGTGATGCTCAGGGACTGTTCCTATGCCCATGCCTTTTGGGAGGAAAACATCCATGCTGAAGTTCTCAGGTGTCTCGGGTGAGCACATCAGCAATCTTTGAAAAGGCCAGCTCTCTTCAGGGCTCATGGTGGGTCCTTGTGTATACTCATCCAAGACACCTCCAGGCTGGAAGAATGTGATTAATAAGAGAAACTCCAACTACCCTAATGAATGTTGAGAAGACACCCTTGAGGCCTAAGAATCTGAAATGATTTTGTTGACCGAGGGCCAGAAGGTTCTCTCTCTTTCTTAAGCCATCAGCCAGCAATATATAAGAGCTGGTTGACATGAAGTAACAACAAAATGTGACTTTGTGCTGGAGAATGTAGACTGGTTAGCTCAGTTCAGGAGGGCACTGAGAGTGGAAAATTACTTTTCCTGGGGAAATCAGCTGCCCCTGGATGGATCCCAACCAACATGGAGAGCTGTGTCCATGCTGATTCCAAGATGGGGCTCTTTAGGGAGTTGAAGTAATGTTTTTTTTTCTGTGGGCTGCCACCTGCGTACTTCCTCTCTTCTCGATTTGCCAGAATGTCTGCGCCCTCTACCCCGGCCCCTCATCTTGCCTGATGGCATGGACCCACTGTTTGTACCCATCTTCTGGATAAAAGCTGGGGAAGAGGTGGAGGAGACTTCCCTGCCATGTTCTTCTGGCTCACTCAGTGTAGGGAGAGAAGGGAGTGGGGGAAAGAATGTGTACACTTATGACTATACACGTTTACATGTGTTCCAGAGAAGTCACTGCCCTGGAAAGGTGACAGTTGGGGTGTTCTCTGTTGTTTGTTTTCTGGGAAATTATGTGACATTTACTGATGACCAGTGACTTCTCTGTTTCAGCAAAAACTATGCAAGGAAAATGGTTCAGAGGGTTTTGGACAGAATGCTGACAGGATATCATGTCTGTCTGAGTCTACATATGGGAGGTAAGCCACGTCTAGACATTTGAGGATTTTTTTTGAAGTATAGTTGATTTACAATATTGTGTTAGTTTCAGGTGCACAGCATAGTGACTCAGTTTTACGTATTTAGACATTCTCTTTTTATATTCTTTCCATTATGGTTTATCATGGGATATTGAATATAGTTCCCTGTGCTATGCAGTAGGACCTTGTTGTTTATCCATTCTGTGTATCATAGTTTGCATCTGCTAGTCCCAAACTCCCAATCCATTCCTTTCCTACAGCCTCCCTCCACCCCTGCTTTGGCAACCACAAGTCTTTTCTCTGTCTGTAAGTCTGTTTCAGAGAAAAGATCATTTGTAGACAGTTGAGGGTTGCTAAATGAATCTTTTATTTTTAATTTTTAAAAATATGTATTTTTAAAATTTATTTGGCTATACTGGATCTTAGTTGTGGCATGTGGGATCTTCATGGCCACATGCAGGATTTTTTAGTTGCAACATGCAGGGTGTTTCGTTACAATACAAAGTATGTTTGAGTTGTAGTATGTGGGATCTTTATAGCAGCAAGTGAGATCCTTGCTGCAGCATGTGGGGTCTTTGTTGTGGCACACAGGATCACTATTTGTGCCATCTGGGATTCTTCGTTGCAGTACGTGGGATCTTTTATTTGCAACTTGGGATCTTTTAGTTGCAGAATGTGGTATTTTTGTTGTGGCATGTGGTATATTTGTTGCAGCAGGTCAGATTTTTGTTGTAGCACGTGGGATCTTCAGTTGCCACACACAGGATCTTTGTTACAGCCTGTGGAATATTTAGTTGTGGCACATGGCATCTTTCCTTATGAGTGCTGAATCTTTTAATTGCGTCATATGGGATCCTTGTTGCACCATGTGGGATCTTTAGTTGTGGCACTGGGATCTTTTGTTGGGGCATGTGGGATCTTTGTTGAGGTATCGGAGATCTTTTAGTTGCAGCACGTGGGAACTTTCTTGCAGCAGGTGGTATCTTTAGTTGCAGTATGCAGGATCGTTGTTGGGGCATATGTAATCTTTAGTTGTGGCATGCAGGATCTTTTAGTTGTGGCATTTGAAGTATTCTTAGTTGCGTCATGTGGTATCTTTCATTGTGGCATGTGAGATCTTTGTTGAGGCATGTGGAACTTGGTTGCAGTGCTCAGGATCTTTAGTTTCGGTACGCTGGCTCTTTTTCTTGTGGCAGGTGGGATCTTTAGTTGCAGCATGTAGGCTCTTTGGTGCGGCATGTGGGAACTTTGTTGCCGCCCTCAGGATCTTTAGTTTCAGCTTGTGGCAACTTTTATTTGCAGCACGTGAGATCTTTAGTTGGGACATGCAGGATCTTTTAGTTGTGGTATGTGAGATCTTTGCTGTGGCATGTGGGATCTTTTAGTCTGGGTATGTGTGATTTTTGTTGGGGCAAGTGGTAACTTTTGTTGTGGCATTGGAATCTTTGCACCATGTGGGATTTTAATTGGGGCATATAGTATCATCTTGGTTGTGGCAAGCAGGATCTTTAGATTGTGGCATGTGGAACCTTTTATTGTGAGTATCTGGGATCTTCATTGTGGTATGTGGAATCTTCACTGCAGCATGCATGATCTTTTAGTTGTGACATGTAGGATCTTTTATTTGGGGCATGAGAGACCTTTGTATTTGCAGCATGCAGGATCTTTGTATTTGTAGCATGTGAGGTCTTTTTAGTTGCAGCATGTGGGATATTTATGTGTGGCATGCTGTATCTTTATTTGCAGCATGTGGTGTACTTGGTTGCAGCATGAGAACTCTTAGTTGTGGCATTTGGAATCTTATTTACCTGACCAGGGATTGAACCTCAGCCCCCTGCACTGGGAGCAGAGAGTCTTAGTGAGTGGACCACCAGGGAAGTCATTACACTTGAGACTTTTTTGTTAAGTTGAATAGAGCAGAACCACAGCAAGCCATCCCTACCATGTAACTTACCAGTGGCACTCCCCCAGGCTCTACACCTTTGCTTCTTGAGATCCTACTTTCCTTCCTTGCAGAGTTGTGCTTTGGGGTACTCGCAGGCTCCAAACCTCAGGATTTTTGCTCAGGCCCTAGAATTTCTCACACTTCTCTGGCTTCATATGTGGGAGCCCTTCTGCTCTCTCTTCACTCCCTTGAGAAGAACCTGAACCTGAAGCACACTCCCTGGTGGGACTGGAGGAGCACTACCCACAGAAATGGATGTGCAGGCCAGAGGGCGCAGTGCTGCTCAAGATAGGATTTTTTTGCTCCATTTGTTAGGCTCTATGGGGAGGGCACTTGAAGACACATTCTCTGCACGCTGGGTACTCACCCTATTGAGTTTGTTAAAAACTGAGCACATAATCCCTGTCTTGTCTACCTCACCTACTCAGGCCCCAGGTGCTTGGTACTCTGCCCAACAAGCCTTTAACTACTACTGCGTTTGATTGGTTTTACCTCCAGATACATCACAACTCTGCTTATCTCTCAGTTGATCATGAGCCACTGCCAGATCACTCTATGGGCATTTTCCTCCTGAATTAGTGCAACAGTGTCCCAACTTCTCTACTCCCTGATATTAGTGTTGGTCTGCCTAGTCCATTTAGCAGACTGCAGTCAGTGTGCTAAATGATATGATCTTATAAATCAAGCCTGATTATGTCAAGAACTTTTGATGACATTAACTGTCAAATAAAATCCAAATTCTTTAGATCTGAATTCTAGCATTCAGATTGATAGAGCAGGATGAGAAATGGCAATTAAATGGAAAGACAAACCACCAGGAAATCAAGGAGGCAGTTTCTTTCTATATTCCCTCTGAGCCTTCCTTTGGAAAGGGCAGCTAGTCTGTGCCCCAGAGCTTAAAGTGATAGGAATTCCACCCTGAGCCCGCAGAACAGGAGTAGTATTCTCTGGCCAAGGGTCACCCAGGAACCCTAAACCAATGACAGACAAAAGAAGGCGTACGTTGAAAAGAGGTTCTAATAGGAGGTTGAACTAGATATGAACACTAAAGGGTTAATGATGCAAATAGCTTACATCTGTGGTGGTGAATATAGGTCTTCTGAATGTCCAGAATCTCTACCCTAAGGAGCGCATAGCTCTGAGGATTTGGCACCTATGGATAGACTGAGGAAGACACCATGTTTGCCCTGGGAGCTACCTTGAAAAGCAAGGCCACTGCCCTGGTCCCTGAGCTTTGGAGGTGAATCCCATGACTGTTGTTTTCCTTTCCTTTTGTTCCATTGTTCCCTCCAGAATGTTAGAGGATAAAGTGTGGGGCACATTTTCCAAGGTGAATTTGTACCTAGGAGCTGGGAAGCTAGGATGGAGAATGCAGAGCAAGCTCCTCCTGTAGCCTTACAAGGACAGTGCTTCTAGGTTGGGTTCTTAGGGAGGAGATTGAGGGTGAGAGGGCTGAATGTGGAATAATTCAGGTGTTGAAGCACAACCAACCCCCCTTGGATGATAATGTTTGACTCAATTGGGCCAACCACCAGTGGGTGTCAAGGGAGTTGCTGCCTCATGAGTGAAACTGGTGATACTGGTGGGTGTCACAGGACACCATGCAGTCCCTCATGAATTGCCACCTCATGTTGTCCGGTATCTCAACAAATGCTAACAGCAACAATGAAAAAACCCCAAGCACATTCTCCCAATGTTTTAAGCAAGAATGCATCTCAGCAGGCATCCAGAGCCAGAGGGAGGGAGCAGGGGCCAGGGTCAAAGTCTGGGGATTATCAGATGTGGATCAGTCCAGTTCAGTTGCTCAGTTGTGTCCAACTCTTTACGACCCCATGGGCTGCAGCACACCAGGCTTCCGTGTCCATCATCAGCTCCCGCAGCTTGCTCAAACTCATGTCCATTGAGTCATTGATGCCGTCCAACCATCTCAACCTCTGTCGGCCCCTTCTCCTCCTGCCTTCAATCTTTCCCAGCATCAGGGTCTTTTCAAATGTGTCAGCTCTTCACATCAGGTGGACAAAGTATTAAAGTTTCAGCTTCAACATCAGTCCTTCCAATGAATATTCAGGACTGATTTCCTTTAGGTTTGACTGGTTGGATCTTTTTGCAGTCCAAGGGACTCTCAAGAGTCTTCTGCAATACCATAGTTCAGAAGCATCAATTCTTCGGCGCTCAGCTTTCTTCACAGTCCAACTCTCACATCCCTGCATGACTACTGGAAAAACCATAGCCTTGGCTAGATGGACCTTTGGCAAAGTAATGTCTCTGCTTTTTAATATGCTGTCTAGGTTGGTCATAACTTTTCTTCCAAGAAGTAAATGTCTTTTAACTTCATGGCTGCAATCACCATCTGCAGTGATTTTGGAGCCCCCCAAAATAAAGTCAGCCACTGTTTCCCCATCTATTTACCATGAAATGATGGGACTGGATGCTATGATCTTTGATTTCTGAATGTTGAGCTTTAAGCCAACTTTTTCACTCTCCTCTTTCACTTTCATCAAGATGCTCTTTAGTTCTTCTTCGCTTTCTGCCATCAGGGTGGTGTCATCTGCATATCTGAGGTTATTGATATTTCTCCCTGCAATCTTGATTCCAGCTTGTGCTTCATCCAGCACAGCATTTCTCATCATGTATTCTGCATATAAGTTAAATAAGCAGGGTGGCAATATACAGCCTTGACGTGCTCCTTTTCCTGCTTGAAACCAGTCTGTTGTTCCACGACCAGTTCTAACTATTGCTACCTGACTTGCATACAGATTTCTCAAGAGGCAGGTCAGGTGGTCTGGTATTCCCATCTCTTTCAGAATTTTCCACAATTTATTGTCATCCACATAGTCAAAGGCTTTGGCATAGTCAATTAAGCAAAAATAGATGTTTTTCTGGAACTCTCTTGCTTTTTTGATGATCCAGCGGATGTTGGCAATTTGATCTCTGGTTCCTCTGCCTTTTCTAAAACCAGCTTGAACATCTGGAAGTTCACGGTTCATGTATTGTTGAAGCCTAGTTTGGAGGATTTTGAGCATTACTTCACTAGCATGTGAAATGAGTGCAATTGTGTGATAGTTTGAGCATTGTTTGTCATTGCCTTTCTTTGGGATTGGAATGAAAACTGACCTTTTCTAGTCCTGTGGCCACTGCTGAGTTTTCCAAATTTGGAGTGCAGCACTTTCACAGCATCATCTTTTAGGATTTGAAATAGCTCGACTGGAATTCCATCACCTCCACTAGCTTTGTTCGTAGTGATGCTTCCTAAGGCCCACTTGACTTCACATTCCAGGATGTCTGGCTCTAGGTGAGTGATCACACCACTGTGATTATCTGGGTCATGAAGATCTTTTTTGTACAGTTCTGTGTATTCTTGCCACCTCTTCTTAACATCTTCTGCTTCTGTTAGGTCCCTGCCATTTTTGTCCTTTATTGTGCCCATCTTTGCATGAAATGTTCCCTTGGTATCTCTAATTTTCTTGAAGAGATCTCTAGTCTTTCCCATTCTGTTGCTTTCCTCTATTTCTTTGCACTGATTGCTGAAGAGGCTTTCTCATCTCTCCTTGCTATTCTTTGG
>NW_011469905.1:0-710 GCF_000754665.1 Bison bison bison
TGCCAGAACAGAATTGCAGTAGGAAATGGCAGCTCACTCCAGCATTCTTGCCTGGAAAATCGTATGGACAGAGGAGCCTGGTAGGCTACAGTCCATGGGGTCACAGAGAGTCAGACATGACTGAGCGACTTCACTTTCACTTTCACTTCAACAACACAAGGGTGAGGGCTACGCTGTGAGCAGTTGACAAGCTGCCTATAATTTATAAGGGACTCAGTGTCTGCAGTTCAACCAGCTGGTCAAGCTGCAGTACTGACTGTTGAGAAAATCCCTGTGTAAGTGCACTCCTGCAGTTCAAACTCTTGTTTCAAGGGTCAGAAGTACTGTACAAATTTGCAGTGGGAACACATTTTAAAATTCAGCGCCACAAAATACATTGACTGGAAAATTAATTGTAATAGTTTTAATTTTAAAAATGTAAAATGAAAGAGAGAAAATCATTTAAATTAGAGAGAAATGAAAGCTGCTTTCACATTGCTCAAGAAAGGTGTCATTGTAGTTTCTTACTCCAAGTACTGATGAAAACAAATACAGAATTTAGTTCAAGTTGCAGTCATATTAGGGAAAGTAATCCAGTATTTTGAGTGATGATGTTGATGAAGTTAAAGGATTTTTTTGTACTCTTCTGACTGAGCACTTTCTCAGGACAACTCCCTTCAGTTGAATTTTCAGTTAAAAGACACCTTCCTTTTTAGAGACAACAGTTTTTA
>NW_011469906.1:0-577 GCF_000754665.1 Bison bison bison
AGTGGGTTGCAATGTCTTCCTCCAGGGGATCTTCCTGACCCAGGGACTGAATCTGTGACTCCTGCAGTTCTTGCATTGTGGACAGATTCTTTACCACTGAGCCACCAGGGAAGTCTTGACAGTTTCTATAGCTGATGCTGATTCAAATGGAAGCTTGGCAGGAGTTTGGCATTATGAACAGAGTAGGAACCTATGGTCCTTGCCCCCCACCCACCATGTCCTCTGCCTGCCTTTTGTCTGTGGAAAACTTTAATCAAAGAATACGTTTAGCTAGAGAAATGGGAAATGCTGAAACAAAGGAATACAGTTAAAGGAGACCAACTGTAGTCCTTAAGCATAGTTGAGGATCTTTATTTCTTTCTCAAGGGCTATAGATAATATTCTGAGCCACATGCCATGTGCTGTCTTATAGATACTAAAACACCAGGTGGGAGAAGTTAGCTACATGGTGCCTAGACTGTACCCAGGATGTGAGCTGCCACAATTCAAGAACTGGCTGCAAAGAATGGGAATAAATGGACTCCAGAACTGAAGATTAACTGTACCTAAAGCAACCAAGATGACGCTGGTCAGACCA
>NW_011469907.1:0-516 GCF_000754665.1 Bison bison bison
GAGCAGGAAGATAGCTAGATATGAGCAGAGAATAACGGTTCATTGATCAGGTGGCAGGAAATCATACATTTTGTGAATGACAGGGAGTCTTGGGCAGACAAAACAGTAACCTCCAGATTGACAGAAACCATATATCTTGGGTGCCAAGGATCCTAGAGGCAGACAAAGAAAGGTGAAGAAAGGTGGGAATCTCTGGTGTCAGAAGGTAAGTTTTCCCTCATTATGCTCTCATTACAATATAATTAGGCTTACAGATAAGAAGTTCCCATCATGCATCAATGCCTTGATACATCTAACCAAGATCAGATAAATATTATAAAGCAATCATCAATCAATTGATAGTAAATAAATATTTTAAAATGAAGACAAACTGGAAAAAAAACAAAACAAACAAACAAGAACAAAAATCCCTCCTCCCCTTGGGAAAGTGGAACTGGGATAAAAATCAGAAAATACCCTTCCATCCTCAATGGATATTCTGCCCAAACATTTTTAACCAGTTTGCCAAAGGAACTC
>NW_011469908.1:0-1637 GCF_000754665.1 Bison bison bison
ACAAACCATTAGCCAGACGCAGCAAGAAACAAAGGGAGAAAAAGCAAAGCAAGAAAAGGAGAAAGGAAAAGGGAGAGAGCACAACAGACAACACAGAAAGACAAAGGAGCAGAAGAGACGACGAGCAACAAGGAGAGGCCAAGAAAAGGGACAACGGGGAAGAAAGGGACAAAGGCGGAGAAAAGGACAACGGGCCAAAACGCGACCAGGAAGAAAGAGAAAAGCGGAACAGACCCAGCACAAGCACGGAAAGGGAAACGGGAAGCAAAAAGCGGCCAGCAAACAAAAGCCCAGGGCCAGACGGCGGCACAGCGGAAGGCGACCAAAAAGGGAGAGAAGAGCGAACACCGAGCCGGCGCAAACGCGGCCAGAAAAGGGCAGAGGAAGGGAAACGGCCAAACGCAGGCGAGGAGGCCACCAGCACCCGAAGACCAAAACCGGACAAAGAGCCCACAAAAAAAGAAAACGACAGGCCAAGAGCACGGAGGAACAGAGAGGCAAAAAGCCGGAACAAAAGGCGAGCAAGCAGAAGCCAACAACACAGGAAAAAGAGCAGACACCAGGACCAAGGGGGCGGGAGCCCAGGGAGGCAAGGAGGCGGCAAGAGCCGCAAAGCAAGCAAGGGAAGACACCACAGGAACAAAGGGAAAAAGAAAAACCAGAGGAGGAGCGCAAGAGAGGCAGAGAAAGCCGGGGACAAAAGGCAACAGCCAGGGAGGAGAAAAACGCGCCAGAAAGCAGGAAGAGAAGGAACAGACCGCAACAGAAGAAAAGCGAGAGAGGACAAACCCACAGCAAACAGGAGCCGCAAGGGGGAAAAAGGGAAAGCAGGGCCGCGAAAGGCAGGAACAAGACAAGGGGGCCCACGGGCACCAGGACGAGGCAACAGAGGGGGGGAAGGGGGGGCCACAGCAAGCAGAGCAGAAAAAGAAAGAAAAGGAAGCCAAAGGGGAAAAGAAGAAGGAAAACGCGCACGAGGGGCAGAGGACAGGAGCCGCGACAGAGAAAACCCGAAAGACGCCACCAGAAAAGGACGAGAACGAAGCAAGGAGGAGAGGAAAGGGGCAGGAGAGAAAAGCAACACACAGAAAGCCCGGGCAGGCCGAGACACGAAGAAGGAGAAAACAGAAAGAGAAAGGAAGGAAACAAGGCCAGGCACCAGGGCAACGGAAAGAAGAAAAGACGGAGGAAGAGAGCGACCGAAAGAAACGAAAGACCGAGAGAGAGAAAACGAGAAAACACGGGGGAAAGAAAGCAAAGAGGACACGAAGAGAGGGAGAAAGAGACCAGGGGCAGGGAGGGGAAGAAGCAAGAGAGGGAAAAGGAGGAGACGACCCAAAGCAAGGGAGAGAGGCAAGGCAAGCCCGAGCAAGCGACCAACAGGAGGCGGCACAGAGCGAGAACAAAGAAGGGCACAAGGGGGAGGGAAAGACAAAAAACCGCGAAGAGCCAAAGCAAGCGGGAGAAAGAAGAAGGGAACGGGAGGAAGCAACCGACCGGACGGCAGGCGCGACGACAAAGCCACAGGCAGCAAGACAGGAGGGGACGGGCACAAAGACAGAAAGAGAGAGCAAGGGAACAAAAGAGAAAGCCCAGAGAGAAAGCCACGCACAGAGGGACACCGGAGCGGGGACAAA
>NW_011469909.1:0-780 GCF_000754665.1 Bison bison bison
AGAGTCACGTGACAAGAGTGGCGTGTCGGAAGAATGTGTCACACGTGGGAGTGACCATCCAGAGAGCTCATCACACGTGTGTATCTCATCGGTTACGTGTGTCGGGGCTGGAAAGAGGTTTAACACAGCTGCCCGGGAGTGTTGCCTGAGGTGGTGCCTAAAGCGAGCTCGGCTGGAAGGCAGGGCCTGGTTCACCACGACCTCCTCAGAAGCTGGCTCACAGGAGATGCTCAAAAAAGCTTGAGTGAATGAATAATGAACGGGCAGGCACTGCGCTGGGATTCAGGAGGCCTGGGCTGCAGCCCATTCCTAGTGGGCTGTGTGCTCTTGGCTCCCCTCATTCCTCCTGCAGAAGACCTTCCCTGCCTGTAAAATGAAGACACTGGTTTGATCCATAGGGGCCTCTCCAGCCTTCCAACATTCAACTCCTTAAGGTCAACTGACCAAGAGAGGCTCCCTATAGAACAAGATTTGCTCCAGGAAAATGTTGCTAAGTGGAGAAGGGTTCACAGTCTGGGTCTTACTGAGAAGGGACAGGATGGGAGGACATTTTTCTCTAAGCCAGAGTATCCTTGTATGTCTCTGGCTGATGATTCTCTTTGGGGGTCTTTAAAGGGACTCTATTTTGGAGTTACAGCATTTGTACAGATGAAAAGATCACTCGTGTTCCCAGGATGGGGCCCAAAGTCCTGGCGATCTACTAGATAGCTTGGTTCAGGGGTTGGCTCCCTGGGCCTTCAAATGGTACCTTTCCCAAGGTATTTGCTTTTTTTTTTTTTT
>NW_011469910.1:0-538 GCF_000754665.1 Bison bison bison
AGTTGTTGAGTTAATCCATGACTCTACTGGAGCAGTCATATTCTATTGCTCCCACTTAACCTGCCTGACTTCCTCTCCTTGATAGAGACTCCTCAAAGTCTCCTGTGCATTTTCTGGTGCCTAAACCAGGACTTCACATGTAAAAGAGATAGAGAAATGAAGAAAGAACTCATATTGAACAAAAAAAAAATCATGACTAACTTATTTCTCATCTTCATTGGATGGCTTTGACAGCATATGAAACCAGGCAGTGTACGAGTCAGAAATTAAGCAGAGGTGATGTTGGGGGCCAGATTCAGTGTGAGTTGAGTAGTAGGATCCATTTCAGGCCTTGAAATTGTCCAAGGCAACCCTGTGGAGCTGTCATCTCATTAAACAGGCCCTGGGGAGAGTCAGGTATTTTCTTCTGAGATTCAGCCCTCTGTGGTAGTTAATTAGTTGTAGCTTTGGGTAATTGGCTTTTCTCCTCAGGACAATATTATCCAAGACCTGAACCAATGCAGGCTGCCCAGGAACTGACAGCAGATCCAAGACCCCA
>NW_011469911.1:0-564 GCF_000754665.1 Bison bison bison
CCAGGCCCTCCAGCTGTCAAAAGGTAAGAAGACAAACATTTACACAGACTCCAGGTATGCTCTTGCCACAATACATGTACACAGGGCTCTGTATAAAGAGAGAGGCCTTTTGACAGCTAGTGAAAAAAATATTAAATAAGGAAGAAATTAAGACCCTATTAGATGCTGCCTGGGAACCAGAAAGTGTTGCAGTCATACACTGCTGCTGCTGCTACTGCTGCTAAGTCGCTTCAGTTGTGTCCGACTCTGTGCGACCCCATAGACGGCAGCCCATACACTGCTGAGGACATCAAAAAGAGGATACCCCTTGCACTCGGGGAAACAAACTGGCAGATAAGACCGCTAAACAAGCGGCTGAGGGCTTGGGGGCGACAAGTGAAGCCTCTTTTAAGGCTTTCATATTGGTGGAGCTGCCGGAGCTAACGCGGGACTCTCCAAAATACAATGAAACCCAAAGCCAACTAGTCGAAGCAGAAAGGGCCATGAGGACTGAAAAGGGATGGTGGGAATTGCCAAGTGGCAAATCATTGGTACTGGAGGAGCTGGCACCCATTCTGATAAGCC
>NW_011469912.1:0-525 GCF_000754665.1 Bison bison bison
CAAACCTCAGTTAGAAGGTGTGAGCTGTGGCTTATCCACTTAGACATGATGTTGCTGATAGGAAATACACCGACTGGCCCTGAATAATACACACATTCCCATCCCCGCTCTGACCTCCCCATCAGTGAAAAGGCCCTGTAACCATTCTATCCTCACTTCTGCTAAAGCAGAGATGGCAACATTATCACATCGCATTGCTATGTGGAGAATTGCATGAGATAATGAATTCACCAGTGCATAATATGTAGTCACATTTTGGATCCTTTTCATCGCTCATGGCCTGGTTCTATTTCTCCATTCTCCTCAATCCACACAGACCCAGTGATTCCAAACAAAACTGCACCTTCCCTTGTACAAGGTTGGGGGGTGTGTGGGAAGCAGCTTTCTTCTGGGCCCACCCCCACAGCCCTTCAATTCAAGATCTAATTTAACCCTCAGAATAATTTGCAATATTTCAATATTTTGACATTTATTGAGCTTTTTTTGTGGGCCAGAATATCTTTGTAAACTTTTCATGTAAGAAAG
>NW_011469913.1:0-1539 GCF_000754665.1 Bison bison bison
ACAGGGGTTGTCCCTCCTAACGTGTGACTAAATTTGTCAGCATGAACTGGATTGGGAAGCTATGGGGGAAACACACAAACAAAACAGGTGTAGGAGTCATGCCGTTTTCAAATCCTTTCAATTCTCGTTCATAGTTCAGCTGATCGTCGTCCTTGAGACGCGACAAGGACGTCAAGCATCCTTCAGCAAATCGTTGCCAAGTCGTGCCAAATGCCGTTTAAACCGGATTTGCCCGCATTGCTTCATCACGTTCTTTCTTAAAGCAGTACGACATCTTGGGTGCAACGGAAACGAGAAACCAGTTTCTCGTAGCACCAGCAGTCTTTCCTGTCCAAAAGTGCAAACTAGGTTTCATTGCACGCAGACAAATCAGTTCAATGAATTCCTTTAACACGTCTTGGTAGGGTGATTCATTTGGCAGAAAGAGCATCATCTTACCCTCGAGATAAATCCACACAAGGTGCCTTAGGAAGCGCAGGAGGAGGTCTTGTATAAAGGAAATCGTTCTGGCTCTCCCGCCAAACATAATGAATATCGCCTTGCTTTCGGTCAGGCAGTGGCTGGGACTTAATTGACAGGGGTGCCTGAGCGTCTCCGCAGAGAGGCCGGGGTCACTACAGACAGAAGCTGAAAGTCGTTCAGTGCTCTCCTAGTGAGGAGAGGGCCCGCGCAGGGTGCAGGGACCCAGGGAAAGCCGCAGGTTTTAAAGCGCTGCGGAAGTTTGAGGGGGCGTGTCGAAGCCTGAGCTGAGATCTGGTGGTTTGGGGAAAAAAGTTCTGCAGGAAGCGGGCAGAGGTGTGGGGCCAAGCCAGCTGCTGCATATCCCTTTTTGAATAAGCCGAGTGTGTTTGGAGCCCTGGAGGTGGTCTCTGAGAAGCCGGGGACCGGGACCGTGGGCACATGGGCTACGTGTGTGTGAGAATCAAATCTGGAGGCACTCGTGTCTCGAGAGGGCTGAGAAAGCTTGCTAGGGGTAGTGTCATTGCACCCGAATCCTTGGGCACGTTGTGGCCATCAGAAGCCGTGCAGGGACTCCAGATGGCGGGAGACACCGTTCCCGAAGCTCCTTGAGTGCAGGCGTCTCTGAGGGCGCTGACGGGACTGTCTGTTGACTCTGATGTGGAAGGGAGATGTGTACATGAGCACTGTGTTGCTTCAGAACCCCAGGAAAGGACCAGAAGGTGTGAGACGTCTGTGTCCTTCGCACATGAAACGTGCTTCCACTGCATCTCCTTGAAGGCGGATGTCATCCTGAAACCTCACACTGCTGTCGGAAGAAGTGTGGTGGGTGCGGCTGCTCCGCTCTCAAACAAGCAGACCGGCCAGGTTGGCGGAAAGAAGGAAAGTTTGCTTTATTTCAGGCGCCAGCGGGCCGGGCGGGGAGGATGCTGGACACCTGTCCAAAGGCCGACTGACCGCTCCCCCACCCAAACCCTTCCTGGCAACCAGTGGGGCAAGAGCTTTTCCAGACAGAAGTGCGAGGGGGCTGCTCTATGCTGAAACAGCACAGTCAGCTGCTATATTTTCGAAGGAAAATAC
>NW_011469914.1:0-627 GCF_000754665.1 Bison bison bison
CAAGAGGGACCCTCAGCACCATTAGTAAGGCATCATTCTTTCAGATAACAGAAAAATGTTCATGTGGGTCAACTCTTGGCACCTCAGTTCCCATGTTTCTGTTAGAGGGTGAAGTTGCTTGATGAATTCCAGAAGCTATATATGGCAGTCTATAATACGATAGAAGAAACATACAATGCTGGCTATTCATGGTAATGCTGCCAGAGACTGTTTCTGCCTTTTCTGCTATTAACTTACAAAGTGGTTCTCTGCACTTTGTAGATTCCCATGAGTCAACCACTTCTGCCTTAAACCTTTTCCTTAGAATCATTTTGAAACAAGTTTTTAAAAGAAGACAGGAGCAAGGAATTTTTCTATTAATTTTGGAGGCTTAAGCAACATTGTGAAAGAGGTGACTAATACCTTAAGCATCTGTGACCTGGTTTCTTTTGTTTTTATTCTTTGTCTTATTTTCCCCTATTCTTCCCTTGTTACTTTCATTATTTAGTACAGTCTTATCTAGTATTCTCCCAAGAAATACGCCCCTCTCCCCCATCCATTAAACATGCTCTTTGAAAAGGATTTGGTATAGCAAATATTTCGAAGTATAAAAGACTAAGGTTTTGTTTGTCAACTTCCCTAAGGTCA
>NW_011469915.1:0-519 GCF_000754665.1 Bison bison bison
ATTATTCTTGCTGCTACTGCTACTGCTAAGTCGCTTCAGTCGTGTCCAACTCTGTGCGACCCCATAGACAGCAGCCCACCAGGCTCCCCCGTCCCTGGGATTCTCCAGGCAAGAACACTGGAGTGGGTTGCCATTTCCTTCTCCAATGCATGAAGGTGAAAAGTAAAAGTGAAGTCGCTCAGTCGTGTCTGACTCTGAGCGACCCCATGGACTGCAGCCTACTGGGCTCCTCCATCCATGGGATTTTCCAGGCAAAAGTACTGGAGTGGGGTGCCATCGCCTTCTCTGACAAGTCATATTTTCTGAAAAAAATAAATTGGTTCTCTTAGCTGGTGAGTATAAGCAGATTTATTGAAAACAGAATTCAGAATACTTGAAATTACAATTATCTTGCAAAATCAGATAACATTCTACCTTTCCTGATTTGCAGGGTCAGTGATAGAAAAGGAGGATAAAAAGTCAGTGAAATCAGACTAATTTACCCAAAAAATAGTTCCTTGAGTTCTACGAAGTGTTGGG
>NW_011469916.1:0-677 GCF_000754665.1 Bison bison bison
CATTCGGAGTTCTAATTTCACAGAAAGTTCAAACATCACACACTCCATTTTCATTCAGATGCTGATTTATCAAAATATGGTAGAGACACCTGTAGTGTTTCCACAAATTTATCTGCAGTTGGAACCATGATTAGGACATTGTGACAATGACAAAGGTTACTTGAGATACCAGAAAACAGGTTTGCTTAAAGCAAAAGTTTCTAACTAAAATTTAAAAGCACCTTGAAAATAATTATTTTTAATAAGAATAATAAAGAGAATGGAAGAAAACTTTTGAAGAGATGAATAGATTTATGACATAGTGCTGTAATGGTTTCACAAATGCATGCTTATCAAGCAGTTTTGTATGTCAGTCATACCTCAATAAAGTACCTTTTAAAAAGGAAAAGAATTGTTTTCTTAAGGGCTTCAACTAGAATCATCAAAGATCTGCTGAAGGTGAGATTAGAAAAGATCACTTTTCCAATGATCTTCCTCAACATAAACACCCAAGAGCTGATTGGCTGTGGCTGCTAAGGACCTACTGCAGATGTCCTCAGGGCTCCCTTGTCCCACGATCACATCAGATGGGGTGATTCTTGCCTAAGACCAGCTCCCTACTTCAGGAAACTCACTGTGATAACCAACAATATCTTCCTCCAGTCCAGCTGCTCTGATGGGATTAATATCCTGGACAT
>NW_011469917.1:0-509 GCF_000754665.1 Bison bison bison
CTTCCTGGAATGTGTGGCATTTAATTTTAGCCTTAAATAGGAGTGATGACAGAACAATAGGTCTATGAAAATTGTAGCTAAAATAGAGATTATGATGGTGGGAAAAGGGGAAGGTTAAAGATGTATTTGGGAATTTTGAAAGTTTAGGGGTCATGCAGAAATATGACAAATAAACCATAAATACAAGTGTGATTTGAAACAGGGACAGTTCTGAAGAGTAAGGATTTTGCATCCCATAAGATTATTTGAGGGCTTCCTAGTGTTCAATGGTAAAGAATCTGCCTGCCAAAGCAAGAGGCACAAGTTTGATAACTAGGCAGGGAAGATTCCCTAGAGAAGGAAATGGCAACCCATTCCTGTATTCTTGCCTGGGAAATCCCATGGACAGAGGAGCCTGGCAGGCTACAGTCCACGGTGTTGCAAAGAGTCAGACACAACTTAGTGACAAACAATAAAAGACCATTTGAACAGAGAAGGGATGTGATTAGAGATTTCTTAGTGAGAGTATT
>NW_011469918.1:0-542 GCF_000754665.1 Bison bison bison
AAACTTAGTGGGTATTTGTAAGATTTTTCCCTTCCTCATGATGATCCCATGACAACTGGGGGTTTTCTCAGGTGCTTTTGTGTCCCGCTTCCAGTATATCAAACTTGAGTTCTTACAGAATATGTGATTCCCCACTGACATTCAATTCCATCTCCTAAAAGTCCACCCACTCCTCTCCATTCATATGGTCAAGCTTGCAGCGTCTCTCTCCTGGCCTCAGGCAACATCCTGCTAGCTAATACCCTGGCATCCTATCCTGCTCCCTGGCATCTCAGTCTCTATGCAGCCATCTGAAAATGTTACCAGGTCCAAGCTTGCTCTGCTCTCTGAACAAGAGGCCAATGAATATGAAAGAAGAAGTGTTGAGGCAAGGAAGACGACTTTATTCATAAAGCCACTGAAGAAGAAGATTGCAAATGAATGTCTCAAAATAACTTATCTTGTCAGGGCCTGGATGCCAGGTCTTTCTATGGATCAGAGACAGGAGGTGAGGAAACCAAGTAAAAAGCCCATTAATTTTGCAAATACCTCCTAGAACAGCA
>NW_011469919.1:0-747 GCF_000754665.1 Bison bison bison
ATGATTATTCAAACATTTTCAAATAGATTATTTTATTTAATTTTCATGAGGTAGGTTTTAGTTAGGTTATTAATCCCAAGTTTATAAGTAGGAAATGCCAGAACCAGGCCCCCAGGCCAGAATAACTTTCACAACACTCACCACCTCTATGCAGTTACGTAACAAAGACATTCATTGTCTCCACCTCTTTCTCAGGTCAGCCCTCATTTCCATTCATAGGAAAAACAGTTTTCCATGGGTACCTTCTTTCTCCAACTTATTCCATAAGAGGAGTCCAAAAACTGTCCAGATTCAACTGATCAACTTATTGATTTGGTCAAAACTCTGTTTGAGCTTTTGTTTGCCCAGTGTGTTTTGTTTAAAGTAAATACTTTTAAGAAGAGTGAAGATGCACCGTATGGTTTGCCCTGCTACTGCTAAGTCGCTTCAGTCGTGTCCGACTCTGTGCGACCCCATAGACGGCAGCCCACCAGGCTCCCCCGTCCCTGGGATTCTCCAGGCAAGAACACTGCAGTGGGTTGCCATTTCCTTCTCCAAAGCATGAAAGTGAAAAGTAAAAGTGAAGTCGCTCAGTTGTGCCGGACTCTTAGCAACCCCGTGGACTGCAGCCTACCAGGCTCCTCCGTCCATGGGATTTTCCAGGCAAGAGTACTGGAGTGGGGTGCCATTGCCTTCTCCAACGGTTTGCCCTGGGCCCCACTATTTCCATCTGTCTTAAGCAGGCTGCTTAAGACACTGATCTCAACT
>NW_011469920.1:0-507 GCF_000754665.1 Bison bison bison
TTTTAAGCTTCAGTTAGTGGGTAGGGTTTCTTTTCAACATAGTTTATAGTCTTTCTTCCAGCAGCATATACAAAGGTCCAGTAAGACTGCAGTTTTCAGTCTGCAGTTGTGTTGAAGGTTTATCAATTTATTGCCCTAAATGCTCTGATTCAGAGTGGCTATTTTTGGGTCACACACCTAAAATGACCTTGTGTTATGTTTGTAACAAAGGAAAAAATCAATACTGAATATGACACAGTGAATTACATTTTAAAAAGTATAATCTTTAAACCATGATGAAAAAATAGTTCGGAAACTAATGTTTCATTTAAATTGTTACACTGAATAAGCATGTTTTCCTGACTGTTGTGCCAGCCAACCCTTATTAATTGAGGTTTATTTGTACTTTCAGAAAAAAATATACATGGGCCAATAAATGTAGTGTATATTTACATGAAGGTTGTATGTCCTACTGTTGCAGGAAGGTGGACCCCTTCCAGGGCCTGAAACTGGGCTCTTGTCTAACAC
>NW_011469921.1:0-643 GCF_000754665.1 Bison bison bison
GCTCAGTCGCTTCAGTCGTGTCCAACTCTTTGCGACCTGATGGACTGTGGCCCACCAGTCTCCTCTGTCCGTTGGATTCTCCAGGTAGGAATTCTGGAATGGGTTGCCAGGCCCTCCTCAAGGTATCTTCCTGAGCCAGGTAACCAACCAGTGACGTCTCCTGCCTTTTCTGCATCTCAGGCAGATTCTTTACTGCTGAGCCACCTGGGGAGGCCCTCACCAAGCCTGGGCACCTGTTAAACAAACAAAAACCTACACTCAACAACTGTTCTCTGAAAGGTAGTGGACAAAGAGCCTAAGACCCAAATCACTAAGGCCCCGCCTCGCACCCCCTCCCCGGAGGCCCCACCTTGGCAGGGCCCGCCCCGCCCTGCTTCTCCACCCCTTTCCTCCCCTCCCCAGGGCCCCTGCCCCTCCCCCCCCTCCCCTCTCCTCCCCAGGGTCCCACCCTCCTCACCCACTCATCCCTGGACCCTCCCCAGCACGCATGTGCAACTTTTCCCTCACACTGATCCCACCACAGAGGCCTGCGGTGCGTGTCCACACTTATTATGGGATGGGGCCACATGGTCTTCTCAGCTCCAAGCAGCCTTCCTGCGCGTGTGCAGAGAGGGAAGCTCTGCTTGTCCTCAGGAATGGGCAT
>NW_011469922.1:0-515 GCF_000754665.1 Bison bison bison
CCTGGGGGCCCTTCTATCTCCTACCTCAAATACCCTCTGAAAGACATGAAAATAAAATTATTTATTGGGAATATGAAGGGCAAAGGTCTGTCTTCTGGAGCTTCTTCAGGCTGGCATGGGACTGTAGACTCCACCTTGCTGGGGTCACGGAGCTCTCACCCTGTCTCATGAAGGGGCCCCAGGGTGACTTCTGGTGTTAATCTCTCAGGATCTGTTCCAAGGATGGGCTGGAATCTCTGCATTACCCTTATCTTGATGTGAAACTGTAGTAATCTGAAAGACACAAATTTAACAAGGAGATTTAGAAAGGCAGGGGCTGAAGGTCAGTAACAGAATTACTGTGACCAGGGGCCCAAGCAGGAGTGAGAATCGGGTTATGTTTTGCAGCAGTTTTGATCCTGGTCCAGATAGAGTCAGCACGGGTGGTGCCCTGTCCAAAGGACGGAGCCTTTGCGTGGTCTTACATACTTCCGATGTCTCCTGTATTAGCCCAGAGTGACTGATGTGGGTGTGAC
>NW_011469923.1:0-819 GCF_000754665.1 Bison bison bison
CAGGGGCTGAAGATCAGTAACAGAATTACTGTGACCAGGGGGCCCAAGCAGGAGTGAGAATCGGGTTATGTTTTGCAGCAGTTTTGATCCTGGTCCAGATAGTCAGCACGGGTGGTGCCCTGTCCAAAGGAACGGAGCCTTTGCGTGGTCTTACATACTTCCGATGTCTCCTGTATTAGCCCAGAGTGACTGATGTGGGTGTGACAGGCTCAGTTTCAAGTCGTTGGAGGAGTGACAACCTGAGCAGTAATAAGGAAAATAGATCTTTTTTTTTCCAGGAGAGTAAGCCTGAGTTCCAGTCCAGACCTGGCACTTCAAGGAGACCTTTAGCCTGGTAGCCAGTTGTCTAGATTTATCTAAATAGAGTTTAACGTCTGATGTGGTATTATTAATAACACAAAAAAATCACAAAACCCAAAGCAGTTGTCACAGTTACTGACTTTAGTGCTTCTCTAGGCATGAGAAGAGGCAGGAATGTGGGCTCATGAGAATCTTTCCTGAAGACATCTAACCGTCTGAAGGCTTGCTCTGCCGGCTTCCCCAGAGCACAGGGCCTCATTCCTGACCTCCGCCTCAGTGCCGTTCAGGGTGTGCTGAAGGCCAACCACGGCAGAGGCCCCTGATTCAATCTTCGCAGGAGCAGACGGCGGTGCCAGTCTCCTGTCAGCATGGCCCCCTCATGGCCGTAGGTTTGGTGATGGTTTTGGTGGCATCTCACATCTGTTTTGAGCCATGGTGCTAGGCACGCTCGTTCCCAGGCCTGGCAGAGATTCCGCTGACAGGCCACTCAGTGCGCCGTTACTGGACAAGGCCACAAAG
>NW_011469924.1:0-563 GCF_000754665.1 Bison bison bison
CATTAACTTCAAAGTTCTCCTTGGTGGTCTAGGTGAAACCTCATGGACAATAACACCTGGATGACCAGCTACACTGAAAGATTAGATTTCACCCTGGTGGGAATCTTCAGTCAATCACAACACCCTGCTCTCCTTTGTTTGGTCATTTCTGTGGTTTTCCTGATGGCCTTGTCTGGAAATATCATTCTGATGTTTTTGATATATTCTGATGCTCACCTCCACACCCCCATGTACTTTTTCATCAGTCAGCTGTCTTTCATGGACATGATGTACATTTCTGTTACTGTACCCAAGATGCTCATGGACCAGATCACAGGTGTCAATAAGATCTCAGTTCCTGAATGTGGGATTCAGATGTTCCTCTATGTGACACTAGCAGGTTCAGAATTTTTCCTTCTAGCCTCCATGGCCTATGATCGCTACATGGCCATTTGCCATCCTCTCCATTACCCTGTCCTCATGAACCACAGGGTGTGTCTCTTCCTGGCATCTGGCTGCTGGTTTCTGGGCTCAGTGGATGGCTTCTTGTTTACTCCCATCACCATGACCTTCCCCTTCTGCAG
>NW_011469925.1:0-735 GCF_000754665.1 Bison bison bison
TCTACTTCTGATCTGCTTTGTGTGCTCCTGAATTTCTCTCTGAGACTCAGGGTGGGGATGGGGGGTTCTTGTTCAGCATGCCAGCACTGTGGCAGCCAACAGTTGAGCTCTTAGTGCTAGAGCAGTGCTCTGTCTGCAGTGCTGGTAGAGGAGACCTTACAGGGCAGGGTTTCCTTCACTTTCTGCCAAATCTGAGCCCTATTTAACTGGACACCATCCCTGTTTTTCACCTTGAGATAACCTTGAATATGTTTTCATTTATATGAAGATTGATTTCCTTTAGAGTCAGTTCTCTTTTGAATGATGTCAACATCTTTTTTAATGATTACTACCTCTTTTCTTTCTTTTTTTTAAAAAATCAATCCTGTAGACAAAATCTCTTCTCCTCAAAGTTATCGTCTGACTTTCTGGACTTACCACTCTGAGGAAGCCCATATTCTGTCAATTCTGGATGTAAAATCAATAGATACAGGTCAAATACTTAACAAACCCTACAAGTGCACACATCACCCATTCAACACCAACAATATTTGGTATTATCACTTTTTCCCCAACTACCTTTTTCTGCACACTCCCTGCGAGGGCAGCTTCCATACTTCCACCCAGATCTCTGCCACTACATCAAAATCCAAAGCAGGATATTCACCAACCTTCAACCACCCACCTTCCAAATCTTTTGTTTCTCTTTTTCAACTCTAATAGCTCTTAGACAAAACTATGCTTCAGCATCCATTT
>NW_011469926.1:0-524 GCF_000754665.1 Bison bison bison
ATTTATGTTAATACAGAATATTGAGTAGTGTTTTTCATGTTATATAGTAGGTCTTTATTAATTATCTCTCTTATATACAGTAGTGTGTATTTTAATCTCAAATTTCTAATTTATTTATCCTCACCACCTTTCCCCTTTGATAACCTAACCCTGTCTTATAAGTCTGTGAGTCTGTTTTTGTTTTGTAAATAAGTTCATTTGTATCTTTTCATAGATCACACATGTAAGTGGTATCACATGATACTTGCCTTTCTCTATCTGGCTTACTTCACTTAGTATGATAATCTCCAGGTCCATCCATGTTGCTGCAAACTGCATTATTTCACTCTTTCTAACGGCTGAGTAATATCTCACTGTATAAATATACCATATCTTCTTTATGCATTCATCTGTCTATGGACATTTAGGTTGCTCCCATGTCTTGGCTATTGTAAATAGTGCTGTTATGAACATTGGGGTGCATGAATCTCTTTGAGTTGGTGTTTTCTCTGGATATATGCCAAGGAGTGGGATTGCTGGAACAT
>NW_011469927.1:0-592 GCF_000754665.1 Bison bison bison
ATCTTGTTTTAAAAAGATTTTTAAATGTATTTTCTTATCAGTATCAAAAAGCTTTATCATCTTTTTGACAGCCACGTAATAGTCCACTACATGGGATACATGGTGATCTACCAATTAGTCCACTATTGATAAGACTTCATTTTAATCTTCATCTCTTGCTAATTAAAACAACACTGCAATGACTAAATTTGTAGTGTCAACTTTGGGCTTGTTTTGCAAGCTGTATACATCCAGTGGAATTTCTAAAAGGGAACTGTTAAATCAGGGTATGTGAATGTATGTTGATAGAGTTCATCAAACTTCCCTCCAAACTGGTGTCTCGATTTACACTCCCGCTAGCAGTGTACCAGAGCTCCTGTATACCTACACTGAACTCAAGTTTTGATTATCAGACAGGTGGAATATGGTACCTTGCTATAGGCTTAATTTGTATCTTTTTAGGAGACTAAGCCTTTTTATGTGTTTAAATATAAATTTATAAAGTATATATAATTTCCTCTCTCAACTGCCAGGAGCATCAGTTCTTTATTGTACTGAGCACTGACCCAGGCCATTTGCAGGCCATGGTCTTATCTGCACTCAAAACATTTTC
>NW_011469928.1:0-772 GCF_000754665.1 Bison bison bison
GAACGGGAAACTATTTTTAACTTAAACCTACTGGTAATGGCTGAATTTATTCTATGCTATTTATCTGATGATTTGCTGCCTCCATGAGTGAAAAATTCTGAGTGCTGAATATTTGCTGTCTACTTACTCTCCAATAGTCAACATTTCTATATCTGATTTTTAAATAGGCAGTAGAGTATAAGGTATTGTTGGATATTCTTAGATCGTAATCATTCTAGTATTTTTTTTTCTTTTGGCAAATGTCTTCACTAAAAGTTTTTTTTTTTTTACTATTTTTGTTTATTTTTTATTTAAATTTTAATAGCTATCTGTTCACCTTTTGTAGCAGCAATGAGGTAAAATATTTAACATGAATGTCAGGTAAAATATGATAAAATAAAGACATGCTTTACAAAGTTGAAATGAACCTTATTGCTAAAGAGATGAATTATATGCAAGAAGCAATCTATTTGCACCAATTGTTTCTCATCCTCCCTCACAAGGCATGACGTAGTGTTTCACATGTTAAAAAATTAAACTTTTAATTTCTGTCTTAAAACATCAAATATTAGTTATCATTGAAGAGTTCTTATCAGAATTTTTTATAAAATACATTATTTCCTTCAGTTAAAAAGATTAGGGAAGACACAAGAAACATTTTTTTCCCAGTGAAACTATGACAAATTATTTATTTAAAATAATATAAGAATAGTTTTAACTCCAAAAAGAAAAATTACATTTTAAATTGGTTATAGTAGCTAAAACTTAATGGGTAAAGGAAGTTTGTTATAGT
>NW_011469929.1:0-633 GCF_000754665.1 Bison bison bison
TCTCCTCCTTCCCTAAGGCATTACTTTGGTATTATCTTTTATTTCACCATTTTCTTGTCTGTAAATTATGACCTTCTTACCTTATTTTGACAAGTACACTAGCATTATATCTCTGGTTGCTAATGGGGTGGACACACCTCAACTTGGATCTTCTGATCTCACTTCATACTCAGCACTTTCCCCACCCTCATCCCCTCCTTTAAAAATTGAGGTAATTCACATACTGTAGAATTCAGTGGTTTTCCATATATTCATGGAATTGTACAACCATCACCATCTTATTCCAGATATTTTCGTTATACTCAAAAGACATTTTGTCCCTATAGCTGCTCCCCACGTGGCCCCTGACAGCCACTAAATTTTCATATTTTTCAATGAGTCTTTTATCTCAGACTTACCAGTTTCTATCACTTAACACCCCTGTTGTCCTAATTTCAGGTTCCCAGTTTTCATGAGACTCTATGAGACTAGACATTACTACATTTTACAGAGGAAACAGTGAATTCAGTAATACGAAATTGCAGTTTCAAAACAGCAGTTATATCATGCCACAAGTCATAAAGGAGTATGATTTTTAATTAGTTACACTGAAATATATAAAAACATTGTCAGGCCAACAATTCTAAATTATCT
>NW_011469930.1:0-740 GCF_000754665.1 Bison bison bison
CACCCCGTTGAGCCCCTGCCCTGAGGGAGAAGTCTGAGGAGCCCGTGCTCCTCTAACCCCTGAGGCCGAGCCGGTTGCACAGAGCCCCGTCTCTTCTCTTCCTGCTTTGTGGCCCCACGTGTGTCTGTGGCCTGGTGCTCTCATGAGCTGAGCAGCGAGGCGGTCTCTGAGGCAGCGGCCCGGAGCCTGGGGATGTGGCGCGGCTGCACCCACTGTTCTCCCGGAGAGGAGAGGGCCTGGGCCCAAAGTGGGTCCTCTCAGCCCTGAGCTCTGCCATCTTGTGGGAGGGTAGACAGGGAAACAGAACCTGCTCTGTTTATCCTTTTGAAGTGGTTCTTTTAGGGGAAGCACACTGACTGAAACTGCCCACCCTGGCCAGGCACCATAGTAACCATTTGCATGAGTTGTTTTATGGCAGGAGATCCTGATAAGGAATACAGAACTAATAAGCCACCACCAACGTGAAGAGTTTGGGAAAGGTCGAAAGGAGACACCACTTGTCCATCCACTTTGCAGAATCTCTCTCACTAGCATGCATCTTGGCTGAGCCATGCGTGCGCCACCAGGAAAGACTCTGAATTAGAATGATTGGCTAAAGACCACCCGGAAACTAATCCCATCACCATAAAACCTGAGACTGTGAGCCACATGGCAGAGCAGTCCTCCTGGGTTCCCTTCCCCTACTGCTCTCCACCCAGGTGCCCTTTCCCAATAAAATCTCTTGCTTTGTCAGCACATGT
>NW_011469931.1:0-8073 GCF_000754665.1 Bison bison bison
TAAATACTTATTGTTATTACTTGGCCAGGCTGTGTGGCATATGGGATGTTAGTTTCCCTGACCACGGATCAAATCTGTGTCCCTTGCATAGGGAGCAGGGAGTGACTGGACCACCAAGGATGTCCCTGAAGTTACTTTTTAAGTGTTTGTGGATGATATAAAACAATTGGCCATTTTTTTGCTTCTTAATCTTCAAGGTAGAGATTTCAATATATATCTAGTACACATGAAATTTTAACAGATTCTAAAAAAAAATTAGAAAAACTGATCATCTCTGATTATAAGCCAGGAATTGATAACAGCAATGCAAAACAAACAAAATCCTTTCTGAAAACTGAAGGACCTATTATTACAACGCTTAGATAAAAAGAGAAAGTAAGAAACCAAAAGTGAAGGGTATATAGAAGATAACTATAGGACAAGCACGTGTGCTAAGCCACGTCTGACTCTTTGTGACACTTTGGACTGTATAGGCTCCTCTGGGTATGGAGAGTCTCCAGGCAGGAATACTGGAGTGGGTTGCCATGCCCTCCTTCAGGGGATCTTCCTAATCCAGGGGTCAAACCCGCACCTCTTATGTCTCTTGCACTGGCAGGCAGCTTCTTCACTAGCGCCGCCTGGGAAGCCCAGAGAACAAGCACTATTTATCAGCACTTAATCTTTCCGTTTTCTTACTTGTAAAATACTAGTAATAATAGGGCCTAATATCATAGGGTTATTGCAAGAAAGCTTAGAAGAGTTAAGAATTAAGAAAGCTACCAAACAAATTAAAATGCTTAGCCCAATGCTCGGCAAACAGGAAGTATGATACAAACGTTAGCCGTTATGACCAGCTAATATGAAATTCAGCAGTTTCACTTTTACAACATGGATATCTTTGCATATTTACTGAAAGATGTATGCCTGAGGATATTCCTTGCAGCATGATTTTAATAGCAAAAGACTAAGTACAACCCACCTGTTCACTGACAGAGGAATAATGAAACAAATTATGGAGTCCTGAAACTTTCATACTTTGCAGTCCTGCAGAGGAAAACTTAGATGTGCAGGTGCTGACTGAGAACAAATTTTCAGGACAGCAGTTAGGACAGAAAGGTAGGTATAGTGTGTGTGTATTATGTGCTTCCTCTTCTGTTTACAAAAGGAGGGGTAGGGAGAATCACACACACACACACAGGCAGTTTCTAGAAGGCTCAAGAAAAGCTGAGGTGTTTTAGGATGCAGGCCTGGGGTTTTAGTTTAGTTATGTGCATTTCAGTCTTTGGGTTTTTAAAAAATGATGCGCCTGCATTGTACATTCAGTTTAAAAAATGTTAACTAAAAAATCAGAAACTGTTCCTCTCCTATAAGCAGCTAGTGCTGCCTCTGGACTGTCCCCGTTGCCTTCCTGCTCCTAGGCATACACAGGGGATCCTGCTCCTAGGCATACACAGGGGATGCCAGAGCGTCTTTGCGTCTTCCCCACTTCACTCTTTCTCATTAGCTGTTAGGGATCTTTCTCCTCACCTCTCTCTCTCTTTTTTTTTTTTAAACTAAAAGTGCTCTGATATTATATATTTTACAAATTTCAATGAAAATTAAAATCACTCCTGGGGATTCCCTGGTGATCCAGGGGTTAGGACTCTTCACTGACAAGACGGGAGTTCAGTCCCTGATTGGGGAACTAAGATCCCACAAGCTGCATGGTGCAGCCAAAAGACAAGATAAATAAAATAAAATGACTCCTGCTTCTGCCATGCCAACACACAGCGGTGGCTCCCGCCTCCCAAGTGCGGTGTGAGCCCTGCCCTGCTCTGCCTCAGGTCACTATCTTGACCACTCTGTAGGGTTAGGAAGACACTGTCTTCTCCACTTAGGAAGCAGAATTCACCCACAAGTAGTAAGAAGTGAAGCTGGGATTTAAACTCAAGTTGATCTGCGTCCAGAACCTTAGCCTTCACCGCTATACACATGCAAAGCCCCTACCAAGTTCAATCATCAAGTTCTCATCAGCCCAGGCCCATCAGCATCCATATTTTCCAATAATTATCACAGTGCTGATATAATTGCTAATGTTTTATTTCGTAAACATTTTTCTATACGGTGACTCTCTACAGTTACACTTTTTAATGCTTTTGCAATACAGAGTCTACAGGATGTTCTAGCATATGGTTTATTATGGTTATTTAGAGTATTTAGAATGTTTTGGGAGATTCCTGTGTCAAAGTATGTGAGCATTTTACATATTGTCAAATGCTGTCTTTTTAAAAGGTACCTAACACTTTTTAAAGTCATTTCTGCTGCTGTCAGCAAGGGGAATTTATTCTACCATGATCTTCTCAAAATTCAGTATAGTATAAAAGTTTGCTAATTCAGATAAGCATTAATATAAACTGGTATCTCATCATTTTTATTTGTGTTCTTACTTATTAATCTGGTTGCATTTTCCTTGTTTCTTTGATGCCAAGACTTTCTCATCAAACTGTCTATTCATTTTACTCACCAATTTATCTAACAGGTTTAGCACTTTTCTTACCAAATTGTACCTGCTTTTTACATGATAAAGATATCAATCCTATGTCTTACCATATTGTTTATATATTTAAGAATTAGGGTATCTCAGCACTAGAAAAGATAATAGAGCTTATTTACTCAATTTCTTTTCTAGGAGAACATCCTCCCCCGCCCCCAAACAGAAATCTAATTAAGAAATCCAAGGAAATGTCTTACCTGTTAAAACAGTTATGGCTGACTCATCCTTGCTTGCAGCCTGAAGTGCAGCTATGATGTCACGATACATCTGCGTGAAAGAGGGAAGACAAGGAAAGGAGAAAGCCGAAAACGATCATTCCTACCCAGTGGGTCCTCTCCACGTCTGTCTGCAAGCCCACTCTTTGCAAAGTGCCAAACGCTTACCTCGGCTGTATTTACAGAACCAAGAAGGATGCTGATACACTACGGTTTTTGAGTGAAACAGAGGAGACAAGACAAGCAGGACGGACTCCCGGGGCAGATGGCGTTACCTGAGTGGTGAGAGCATTTTTTTTGGCTGGACGGTTCAACCTGATGGTGGTGATGCCGTCTTCGGAGGTCACCACCAGGCTATCGCTTTCCGGTTGCTTCCTGTCTGCTGCAGGGGCCTCTGGGCTGGGGGACTCAGAGGAAGCACTCAGCCTGGACACCAAGTCCACGTAGTTCTGTCGGGCAGCTTCCTAAAGAGAGATGGTGATTTCAGCCCAGTTAATGAACAAGCATTTTGAGACACTTCCTGTCCTACTCAGTACACCTGATGGCAATGAAGGTCCTGGTTGGATATAGGGACCTCTATCCCCAGAGGGCTCATCTTTATGTCTTAATAGGGAGAAACACCCACCTCCCTTAGGAGCACAGTAAGTGAAATAAAAGCAGGATGGGAGTCCATGTACCTTGGACAGACTGCCAAGAGCGTTCCATGCATCCCATTTGGTCTTATTGATAAAGCCCAGCATACCTGGTTTGGGCACGTTACAAGGTCCTTCAGTGGCCTGTGAAAGGAGAGGGGCAATTACTGGTCAAACGCACATGCAAACTGGGCCTTAAACAGCTGAGATCCATGCAATGCACACTGGCATGATGGTGCCTCCTCTCCCAGGCAGCTTCACAAGGCAGAGACTGATCTGAACTCTCCTCTCCCCTGCCCTCTCAAACAGGAGAAAAAAGACTGGAGAGCCAAAATAGGCTATTATGGGTTATCAGTCCCTAAAGTTATAATTGCCTCCGTATGAACATAATGCAAGATCAGGGTTTGGGGAAATGCTTTCAAAAAACTAATCGTTCATTAGGTTTGTATCGATGGTTCAAGCAGTCTTTAAAGGAAACTAGCCAACAAACACTTAGAAAACACGGTATATCCTGAAAGCTCATTCAAAGGTACCACTCCCCACCAGTTCCTCACAAATCTGTGGTGGTGGATGTCCGGTAAGTGAGCAACAGAGCTGCCCCAGAGGGGGGCGGGGGCGGGGGCAGGGGTGGGCACCGGAGCCACTGGCCCTTAGGACACCTAACTGAAGGACATGCAGTTGGGGAGGGGGAGGTGCAGTGAGTGTTTTGAGATTAAAAAAATATATATGCACTATTCTTTTCAGAAATGGCAACTTAAAACTCCATTTAATAACCATGCTTTTAATTGTCATATTTCTAGCTAAAAGAGAAAATAAGAGAGAGGCTTTGAAAGACGAAGACAGTAAAGGAGGCTAAGATGGTCCGAAGAAAAAGACTTATTTCTCAAGAGTTAGCCATCGGGGATGCTAGAGGCAACACGGGCCATAAGACTGCCCCCCACTTGTGACACATGGGTGTGAGACCAGGGGCTCCTGGAAGTGCTGACTCTGGGCAATGACCCGGAGGATGGCTCACAGGACACACTCTCGTCCTCCCGGTTACCAGTCATTGCAGTGGGGGGGTGGGGGGTGGGGGTGAGGGGAGGCAGGGAAAAGACAGGACTCAGATCAGCAAGGAAGGAGCACAGCGGTGGAGTAAAGGAGAGATGAGTGTGACCCGCCCCCAGCGGCCACTGCAGAGTCAGGACTGTGTACTTTCCCAGTCCCAGCTGCCATGTGATGCACACACAGCGTCCTGCCACCAGGGAAGCTCATCCAAGCCTCCTTGGTGTTCAGAGTTTTCCCTGGGGCTCCGCCACTTCTGAGTGATTCTCTGTAACTGCAGCCTCCGCTCCAACTCTACCTGGGGGGCCAGTCCCCTCTAAATCCCATCCTTAGACTCTCCAGGCAAACAAAGACTCGGTCTATCCTGCTTGGCATTTCAAGGGCTTAGAAATTACCTCCCAGAAGCCAAGGGCAAGGGTCAGAACCTTGTGGGGCAAGGTTAAATTCTTTAATATACACACTAGTATCAAAGTAAGAGGGGCTCACAGGGATCACAGAGAAAAAGAGGACACAGGAGCCCAGAGGGTCTGACTTTCTGGATAGTTTTCAGACACTGTAACTGAAAACTCAAGTTTTGAAATGTTTTTATAAAGATTTTCAAATATATGTAAGAGTAGAATATTATAATGAACTCCCAATATTCAGCCCGCAAATTCAATTAACTCTCATTTTTGCTATATTTGCTTCAACCATCCTTTTCCGTTTATGCTTAATTTTTTTAGAGAATGGCAAACACCACACCATTTTTCACTCCATGTACTTAGTATGCACTCCTAAAAAAAAAAAATCAATTTTTCTTATATAACCATGATGCTATTAAGAATAGTTCCTAGGTGTCATCTAATACTCGATCCCTATTCAAGTTTCCCAGCTGTCTCAAGGCCACGCTGCCGGCTGGCCGTGCCTTGTCGTGCTGGTTGCTGTATCTCTGAAGTCTCTTTTACTCCGCAGTGATCCTAAGGAGTGACTGTTTGCCTTAACAGTGCTCTGAATCTTATCCAATAAACTCTCACGCATACACTCTTTAGAGGAAAGCCAGCAACGCACTCAGGCTGTCTTCTCAGAGCAACAGACAGCGTGTCTATCTGAGGACCCCTGTGCTCAAGATGCTTCTCTCCCAAACACCTGCGGTGCTCACCTGCTTGTAGAGTGCGTAGAGTTTCAGCTTCACCTCATTGCCCGGATCCTCCTTCAGGAGCTTCACCTGGCTCACCGCGTTGTTAAAGTCCTTCTGGCTGGCTAGCATGGCGGGGCCGCCCACGTGTAACCCAAGGGCTGGGACCTGCAGGGGGCTGAAACCCGCAGGCGAGTTCATAACTGTTTCCAACGCCTCCACGCCGAAGTGCTACGTTTCTCCAGCAATATTTGCCTTGCACTTGCCTCAGCCAGTGGTTAGTGGTTTCCAAACTGGTCCCTGGATAAGAAATCCAGACAGAAGCTAACTTCGGTAAGGAAGGCCCTCAGAGATAAAAGCAGCCAGAAGCCAGGGAGCCCGGTAACGTTGTCAGAGGCAGGAAGTAAATAAGAGGCCTGGGAGGAGGTGGGGGGCAGGGGCGCCAGGCAGGATCTGAGAGCTGCCAAGCCTCCTGTGCAACTGAAGTTGTTTTAACCCACTTGATGGTGGCAAAGAGCAAAAAAATGTTCTTTTTAGAAGCACAGTTGTTTTATGAGGGACCTCCCTGGTGGTCCCATGGCTAAGATGCTGTGCTCCCAATGGAGGGAGCCTGGGTCTGATCCCTAGTCAGGGAACTAGATCCCACAGGCTGCAAGAGCCGGTACAGCTAAAAACAAACAGACAAAACCGCTGAAGCAACTGCGGGGAAGGGACATTCAGACTGTAAATGCCGAGTTTGTGGGGATGATCTGAGAGTTTCAGCCTGGGTAAAGCTCCCCTCTGCTGATCTAAATAACTCTCCAAGACCTTGGGGCACTCGTTCCTGCCATGGTGAAGGGGACTCTTATCAGCAGTGGCAAAAGCTAAACGTGGAATCCGCCTGTCTGGCCACCCAGGCAAACTGCTCCAGCATCAAGAGACTTTTATTTTGAGGCTGGCAGCTGGCCATTATCTCTTGGAAAAGTGAAAGTTGCTCAGTCATGTCTGACTGCGACCCCATGGACTATATGGAATTCTTCAGGCCACAATACTGAAGTGGGTAGCCTTTCCCTTCTCCAGGGGGTCTTCCCAACCCACGGATTGAAGCCAGGTCTTCTGCATCGTAGGTGGATTATTTTACCAGCTGAGCCAGCCACAAGTGAAGCCCAGCTCTTGGATGGCAAAGTCAAAACTCTTTACTGGCTTATTAAGAGACACTATCCTGTATACTTCTGGCTTGTGAAATGATTATAATTCCCGGCACGGACCCATGTCAAATAAAACACTTGACAATCTCAACCTCTGAGTATAACGGCAACCCACTCCAGTATTATTGCCCAGAGAACCCCATGGACAGAGGAGCCTGGAGGGCCACAACCAATGGGGTCACAAAGAGTCGGACACGACCAAGTGCACACGCACCCCACAGACAAAATAAGGACACCGAGACCACCGGGTAAAGTGTACAGGAAGAACTCAGCATCCCAAGATCCAGACGCAGCCTCTGCAGCTGAACCTGCGTCCCTCTAGGACCAAATTTCCTTACCGACTTTGTGAGTCGTTCTTATGCCCCAAATTCCGTCCCCTTTCTCGTCCCCTCTGACCTCAATGCTGGGCGAACTGAGCACTATGAAACCAGTCAGACGACTAAAACTGCTGCTGCCGATACTATCGTTCTTGCACTAAAACTGCCGTTCTAAACAGCCCTTGAAACATGCAAACTCAGGCTATTTCTCCAGAGCAGCATAAGCCCACAGACCTCCAAGCCACGGACCACCTGGCCAGAGAGTCATAAACCAGAGACATCCAATGATTACTGTCAACAGAGGATAATTAACTTCAGCTTCTCTGCTCTCCCCCCTTCCCCCCAAAAAACCCCTGAGGGGGTTTCTGTGGCTCCTTCTCCCACCCCCTTGGAGTCCTGCAATAAATCCGTACTTTGCTGCCAGCTCCTGCTGCTGGAACTTGGTCTTCTGCTCCAAGGGCACAAGAGCCTTTTGCTCAATGATGTAGTCACTGATTAACAAAGTATAATCTTTTATCAGGTCAATGCCTAACTCTGCTCAGCAAACACCTGAGTCCCAGCACACACACAGATAACAGGAGAGGAGAAGGAAGGTAGGTTTTCAGAAGGAAAACTGGTTGGTGTTGCAGATAGCGCTTCTTTCTTAAGAGAGGTGGAGGACCTACCTGGGGGAATCTACTTGGCCTGGATGCTAGGCTGTGACACTCACTGAGCAGACACGCTCAGTCCTCACCTCCAGCAGTCTAAAGAGCCAGCAGCAGAGTGGGGACAGCAAGCGTGGCTAAGTCCTTTTTAAGCACACACCATAAGCAGAGGGAAGGGAAAAGCATCACAGCACAGCAGTGAGGTCATAAACAATGGATGTTTACAGCAATGACTCGCATCCAAGATGATTAAAATAAGTTATGAATAAATCCCAAACATAACAAATGTATCACCTCCTCTGCAATAATGTAATTTTCAAAGACTGAGACCAAACTTTGAATTAATGCCATTCAGTAAAATTAGCCTTCTGGTTTTACATTAGGCTTCCCTGGTGCCTCAGTGGTAAA
>NW_011469932.1:0-536 GCF_000754665.1 Bison bison bison
TAAGAAACATTTGATGAACTTAAATATGGCCCATTGCTTTTCTTTATTGTCATTATTTTGCAATTTATTCACCAGCCCCCAATAGCAATATTAACAGAATGTTGTCTCCATTTTGTGCTGCCTTTCCCCCAGAACGATCTCCAAACCTGAAATTCCAAAAATGACTTTATATCAGTTTGCATACCCAACCAGGAAAGGACTGGTATCTAAGTTCACTACCCCCATTTAGGCTTACTGCCACAAGGTGGTGCTATGAAAAATGGTCCTTCAAGATATAAGCACTGACATTCTAATAAGAGCTAAGAAGGTCACAGCGGTTCTTATAAGGAAACAGACTCTCCCCTTTGCTTTTTCATAACAATTCTGTAGCAGTGAGCCCGGCCTTCAGTCTCCCTTAGTGGCAGATTTTTGTTTCCAGATTTTCCAGTTCGAAATTCACCCATCTTCATCAGACGACCTGCAGCCCATTAACTCTGGCCGAATTTGCTTGGGCATGAGGTTCTTGAGGCCCGGATCACTTTACTCTCTTTTTCCTT
>NW_011469933.1:0-675 GCF_000754665.1 Bison bison bison
GTCCTTCACTAGCTCCTGGAGTTGAATCAAAGTCATGTCCATTGAGTCGGTGATGCCATCGAACCATCTCATCCTCTGTCATCCCTTTCTCCTCCTGCCTTCAATCTTTCCCAGCATCATGTCTTTTCCAATGAGACAGCTCTTCGTATCAGGTGGCCAAAGTATTGGAGCTTCAGCTATGGCATCAGTCCTTCCAATAAATATTCAGGGTTGATTTCCTTTTGGATTGACTGGTTTTATCCTTGCAGTCCAAAGGCCTCTCAAGAGTCTTCTCCAGCACCACAATTGGAAAAGCATCAATTCTTTGTCCCTCAGCTTTCTTTGTAGCCTAAATCTCACATCTGTAAGTGACTACAGGCAACACTATAGCTTTGAGTCTATGGACCTTTGTCTGCAAAGTGATGTCTCTGCTGTTTAATATGCTGTCTGGGTTTGTTATAGCTTTTCTTCCAAGGAGTAAGCATCTTTTAATTTTGTGACTGCAGTCACTGTCTGCAGTGATTTTTGAACTCAAGAAAATAAATTTGTCACTGTTTCCACTTTTCCCCATCTCAGTCTGTTCAGTTACTCAGTTGTGTCTGACTCTTTGTGACCGCATGGACTGCAGCATGCCAGGCTTCCCGTCCTTCACCAACTCCTGGAGCCTGCTCAAACTCATGTCCATCGAGTCAGTGA
>NW_011469934.1:0-557 GCF_000754665.1 Bison bison bison
TAGAGTCTGTGACATCGCACTTAAAATTCCCCAGAGAAGGGCCACTTGCTCACTGAGAGAGCTTTTTTTAAAGTTCCCACTTCTCTGCGTTCAAACCAGAAAGTCCCTTTCCATACTCACCTTGGAATAAATGTGCTATTAAGAGATAGAAGAAAGGATGATTTTAAACCACAAGGGTTCTAAGAAGGAAGAATCCTAATAAAGAAAAAATGAAATGGCAGGACAGTCTTTGTGCTTCTAAATGAATCATGTCTTTTTCTTTTGCCTGAATAACTAGATGGGTTTCAGATATGCAAAGGAGATTTGGGGAAGGGAGACTGAAGACGGTTGTGCTATATAATTGACTGAGAATTCTGAATTCCCAGAGGCAATTCAGAAGAAGAAGAATAGAAGTGGGCCCCTCATTAGGCAGTGTGGCCAGTGATAATGACTTGCAGTGAATTAAGAGCAAGGATGACTAACTTCTGGGCTTCCCTGGTGGCTCAGATGGTAAAGAATCTGCCTGCAATGCAGGAGATCCAAGCTTGATCCCTGGGTAGGGAAGACCCCTGGAGAAG
>NW_011469935.1:0-4388 GCF_000754665.1 Bison bison bison
CAGGCTCCTCCATCCATGGAATTTTCCAGGCAAGAATACTGGAGTGGGTTGCCATTTCCTTCTCCAGGGCATCTTCCCGACCCAGGTTTGAGCCTATCAGCGGAAAACCTAGTAGAGCAGCGCCATCTATGGGTAGATTCTTTGAACTACAGTAGCAAGCCCCGAGTGAGATGTGTCGCCAAGGCCTTCATTCACATAGACAGTCATCAAAGCACAGCCAGTTTTGTTAAAGGGAAGAGAGGAAAGAGAAGAGAGGTCTTGGCGCACAGGAAGTGAGTGAGGGGAGTAGATGTCGATGTGACTCTGTAGAGCCTTGTATAACTCAAAACTCTAGGGGAGCAGCACCATGTGCTGGTGGACTCCTTGAAGTACATCAGAAGGACATGGGTATACTGTTTTGCTAAGTACTTCACCGACAGGAACAGTCACCTTTAAACGCCTTATGTTAAGGGCAAGAGGAAAGAGGTCTTTGGGTACTAGAAGGGAGTGTGTAGACTAGATGTCAATGTGAGGATGTAGGGCATCGTATAACTGGAAAACCTGTGGACCAGAGCCATATGCTGTTGGATTTCTTAGTATATATCAGAGAGCCAAGGGTGTGTTTTGAGCTGTCAAGGTCTTCAGCGATGATGACAGTCACCCAAGCAAAGCCAGTTTTGTTAAGAGAAAGAAAAGAAAGAGAAGGGACATCTTGGGGCACAGGAAGGGAGTCAGTAGTAAATGTCAAGAGGAGAGTGTAGAAACTTGTATAGCTCTTAAATTTAGTGGAGCAGCTCTATCTAACAGTGGATTTCTTGAACGACTGCAGAAACCTCTGTGGAAGATGTCTTGCCAAGATATTCAATGATAAGGATAATCACCCGTTCACAGCCAGCTTTGATAAGGACAAGAAAAGAAAGAGAAAAGAGGTCTTGGGGCAAAGTAAGGGAGTGGGTAGACAAGATGTCAATGTGAGGCTGTAGAGAAAACCTAATGGAGCAGCCTCATCCGTTGGTGGATTCCTTGAATTGCAGCAGAAAGCATTTTAGAAGATGTGTTGCCAAGGCCTTCATTGACATGGGCAGTCACCCAAGCACAGCCAGTTGTGTTAAAGGAAAGGAAAGAAAAAGAAGAGCAGTATCAGGGCACAGGGTGGGAGTGGCAGAAGTATATGTCACTGGGAAAGTGTAGAGGCTCGCGTAACTTGAAAACCTGTTAAAGGATCGCCATCTGCTGGTGAATTCCTTGAACTACAGCAGAAAGCCATAGGAAAGATGTGTTGCCAAGTCCTTCAAAGACATGGGCAATCACCCAAGCACAGCCAGTTTTCTTCAGGGAAAGAAAAGAAAGAGAAGGGACACGTTGTTTCACAAGAAGGGAGTGTGGTAGTAGATGTCAATGGGAGTGTGTAGAACTTTTTATGACTCAAAAAATTGGTGGAGTTACACCACCTACTGGTGAATTCCTTGAAAGACAGCAAAAGCCCGAGGGGAAGATGTGTTTCTAAGGCCTTCAGCAACAAGAACAATCACCCGTCCACAGCCAGATTTGATATGGACAAGAAAAGAAAGATAGGGGAGGTCTTGGAGCACAGAAAAGTGTGGGGTAGTACATGTCAGTGGGAGAGTGTAGAGCATAGTATAACTTGAGAACCTAGTGGAACAGCATCATTTGCTGGTGGAATGCTTCTAGTATATAATAAAGCCGTAGAGGTGTTGTGTTGCCACGTCTTTCAGAGACAGGGAAACAACCATGCACAGCCAATTTTTTAAGGGCAAGATAAAAAAGGGAAAAAGGTCTTGGGGCACAGGAAGGGAGTGGGTAGAATAGATGTCCATGTGAGGGTGTAGAGCCTGGTATCAGTGGATAGCCTAGTGGAGCATGTCATAGGCTGTTGGACTCCTCCACCTGCAGCAGAGAACGTTTGGGAAGATGTATAGCCAAGACCTTCATTGATGTGGACAGTCACTCAGGCACAGCCTGTTTTGTTAAGAGCAAGGAAAAGAAAAAGAAAAGAGGTATTGGGGAAGAAGGAAGTGGGGGAAATAGATGTCAATGAGAACCTATAGGGTTTCACATAACTTGAAAACCAAGTGGAGCAGCGCCACCTGGTGGTAGTTTCCTTGAACTACAACAGAAAGCCATTGGAAGGATGGATGCGTTGCCAAGACCTTCATTGCCACGGGGGCTTCCCTTGTGGCTCAGCTGGTAAAGAATCTGCCTGCAATGTGGGACACCTGGGTTCGATCCCTGGGTTGGGAAAGATCCACTGGAGAAGGGAACCGCTACCCACTCAAGTATTCTGGCCTGGAGAATTGCATGGACTGTAAAGTCCATGAGGTTGCAGAGTCAGACATGACTGAGTGACTTTCACTTACTCATTGGCATGGACAATCACCCAAGCACACCCCGTAGTGTTAAGGGAAGAGAGGTTGTGGCACAGGAAAGGAGTGGTGGGAGTAGATGTCAATGGGAACATGTAGAGACTTGTATAACTTGATACCTGCTAGAGTAGCACAGTCTGATGGTGGATGCCTTGAACTACAACAGAAAGCCATGAGAAAGAAGTGTTGCACGGCCTTCACGACATGGGAAAACACTCAAAAACTGCCATTTTGTTAAAGGAAAGAAAAGAAAGAAAAGAGATCCTGGGACACAGGAATGGAGTGGGTAGTAGATGTCAATGGAATGTATGAAATCTTGTATAACTGGAGAACTTAGTGGAGCAATGGCATCTGTTGGTGAATTTCTTGAAAGACAGCAGAAATTCCAGGGAAAGATGTATTTCCAAGGCACTCAGAGGAAGGGACAATTAGCTGTCCACAACTAATTGTGATATGGACAAGAGAGGGTAGATAAGAGAGGACTTGGTGCATAGGAAGGGAGTGGGGATAGTAGCTGTCAATGGGAGGGTGTACAGTGTCATTTAACTCGAAAAGGTAGTAGAGCAGTGCCATCTGCTGGTGAATTCCACAAACTACATCAGGAACCCTACAAGTGTTTTATTACCAAAACTTTTCAGTCACAGGGATAGTCATGAAAGTTTATCCTGTATGGGACTCTTTCTGCCTCTTGGACTTAATTGGCTATTTCCTTTTTCATGTTGGGGAAGTTTTCAACTATAATCTCTTCAAAAACTTTCTCGTACCATTTGTTTTCCTCTTCTTCTGGGAAGCCTGTAGTTGGAATGTTGGTGTGTTTGATATGGTCCCAGAGATCTCTGACACTGTCCTCATTTCTTTTTAATCGTTTTACTTTATTCTTCTCTTCTGAAGTTATTTCCACAGTTTGATCTTCCAGCTCACTGATCCATTCTTCTGCCTCAGGTATTCTGCTATTGATTCTTTCTAGAGTATTTTTCATTTCAGTAATTTTGTTTTTTGTCTCTGTATGCTTATTCTTTAATTCTTCTAGGTCTTTGTTAATTGATTCTTGCATTTTCTCCATTTTGTTTTCAAGGTTTTTGATCATCTTTACAAACATTATTCTGAATTCTTTTTCAGGTAATTTTCCTATTTCCTCTTCAATTATTTTGACTTCTGTGTTTCTAGTTTGTTCCACCACTTGTGCAGTATTTCTCTGCCTTTTCACTTCTTTTTAAGTTATTGTGTTTGAGGTCTCCTTTTTTCAGGCTTCAAGGAAAGTTGAAATCTTCCCTTGAAGAAGGTTGAATTCTTTCTTCCTTTTGGAAGAAAACTCTGAGCCAGTCTCATCAAGAAAAAAAGAGAGAAGAATCAAAGCAACAAAGTTAGAAGTGAAAAAGGAGAGGTTACAACAGACAATGCAGAAATACAAAGGATTATAAGAAACTATTATGAACAACTATACGGCAATAAAATAGATAACCTGGAAGAAATGGACAGATTCTTAGAAAAGTTCAATCTGCCAAGACAGAACCAGTAAGAAATAGAAATTATGAACAACCCAATTACAAGCACTAAAATTGAAGCTGTGATAAAAAAAAAAAACTACCCAAAAAACAAAATCCCAGGACCAGATGGTTTCACAGGAGAATTCTATCAAACATTTAGAGAAGATCTAATGCCTATCCTTCTAAAAGTCTTTCAAACATTTGCAGAGGAAGGAACACTTCTAAATTCATTCCACAAGGCCACCATCACCCTGATACGGAAACCAGACAAAGACAACACACAAAAAAGAAAATTACAGGCCAATATCACTGATGAACATACATGCAAAAATCCTCAACAAACTTTTAGCAAAAAGAATTCAGCAACACATCAAAAAGCTCATACACCATGATCAAGTTGCGTTTATTCCATGCATGCAAGGATTCTTCATTATACGGAAATCAATCAATTGATATACCGTATTAACAAATTGAAAGATTAAAACCATATGATTATCTCAATAGATGCAGAAAAAGCTTTTGAAAAATTCAGCACCTA
>NW_011469936.1:0-518 GCF_000754665.1 Bison bison bison
TGACTCACTGGAAAAGACTCTGATGCTGGGAGGGATTGAGGGCAGGAGGAGAAGGGGACGACAGAGGATGAAATGGCTGGATGTCATCACTGACTTGATGGCCATGAGTCTGAGTGAACTCCGGGAGTTGGTGATGGACAGGGAGGCCTGGCGTGCTGCGATTCATGGGGTTGCAAAGAGTCAGACACGATTGAACGACTGAAGTGAACTGAACTGATGGGACCAGGTGCCATGATCTTTTGAATAAATAGTCCAAAATTAAAGAAATAAAATAATTGATGAAGAAGTTGACTTAGAAGTGAAAAAAAGTGGTGAAGGTCACAGAGGGAACAGTCAAAGATCTTCTGAGATTGCCTTGTCTATGTCACAGCGGAGAGCAAGAAAGGGAGAGACACAGCTGGCTATATCACTACTTCCCTGTCCCAGGTGTGTGCTTTCCTGCACCCGATGGCAAGGAGGTAGTCTGTAGGCACACTGCCAAAGTGACCAAGGGAATGAGAGTATCTGTGAGAAAATAG
>NW_011469937.1:0-516 GCF_000754665.1 Bison bison bison
CCCGTCGCCGCTGCACCAAATGCTCGCTGCCCCTTCGGGCCCCCGAAGGAATGACGAGCACCCCCATCACCAACCTACAGAGCCTGCTTCTCAGGGAAGCCAACCAAGGAGCTGGGGAAACAGAAGCAGAGTGGCCAGGACTGTGCACCCAGGAATCCTCAGGGCCCTGCAGCTCTCAGCCACTCTCCAGGGTCTCCCAGGCCATGTCCAGCACCGTGCTCCTTCCAGCCTCAGGAGGCCGTGTGGAAACGCAAGCCCGCCCCAGTTCACCCTCTTGCTTGCTCATTCCTGGGTTTACTTAACACTAAGCACCGCCCCACGCAGGCCCTGGGTGCCAACTCACGAGGTCACACCCACTGCCAGCAGCCCTGTGCCAGGCCAGCGTGTCCCGAGGGGCGAAAGGGGGCCACACCCTGTTCTACACCCTGGGTCCTCAGAGTGGGGCTCAGGGCTCAAGCAGGTTTGTGAAAGTTTGGCTTAATTGTTAAACGCGCAATGAGATGCCACATGACACCC
>NW_011469938.1:0-547 GCF_000754665.1 Bison bison bison
AGCAGCAGCAGTAGCATACAACACAAGAGGTTCCTCGAGATACCCATCACAATTCAAGAGGAACCCCAAGGTTCCTGCCACAACTCTAGAATAGCCCCATGTTCCCCACTTCATCTCAAGATATAGGGTTGACTCCCCTGCTTCAACTCGAGAGAAATCCCAACTTTCCCCTTGCACCTTAATATGAGGCCTGTCCCACCTATTATAACTTGAGTAGGTACCCCGCAGTTCCCGCTGAAAGATGAAAGGACACCGAGTTCCCCCTCGACTCGAGATAAGGCCTGATTCCCATGCACTGACTTGAATGGAACACGAGTATCCCCTCACAACACAAACGGAGGTTTGACTCCCCTGTTACACCTCTAGAAAAGGCCCTAGTTCCCTGCCTCAACTCGGCAGGAGACTTGACACCGCTTTTTAAACTCGAGAGGAAAGCGGAGTTCCATATCTCAAAATGAGACAAGGCCTAACTCCCCTGTTAAAACTATATTAGTTCAGTCGCTCAGTCGTGTCCGACTCTTCACAACCCCATGAATCACAGCATGCC
>NW_011469939.1:0-572 GCF_000754665.1 Bison bison bison
ATTTCATTTGTGAGCTGACATTTTAAAAATTTATTCCCTGAATATTTATTTAGGGCCTACTATAGGAAAGCATTATCTGGCTTTGGGGGATATATAAATGAATTTAAAAAACCAAGTTTGTTTCTTCATGGGACTTATGTTCTAGTAGACAGGCAAAACCATAATAAATGATAAATTATTTAGTATAGCAGGAGGTGATAAGTAGCATGAAAAACAAAATTAAAAAGTAAAGCATTGTAATGGATATTGGGAGTGCCTGCCAAGGGTGTGGGGAACATAGATTGTAATTTTCAATAGGATGATCCAATAGATCTCAGAAAGAAGGTGACATTGGGAAAAGCTTGAAGGAAGTGGTAAGTGAGCCAGGCTCTTCTGAGGAAGAGCATTTCAGTAGGAAAGAACAGCTGGTACAACGACCCTGAGGCTAGAGCATATCTATCAGGTATGAGTAACAAGACTACGCCAGAGAAGACAGGTGATGGAAGATCTCAGTTAAAATTGTACTGGGGGAAATATTTTAAAATATCCATATCTTGCAATTTTTCCATTTCATTCTATGTTCTCTCCAAAGA
>NW_011469940.1:0-553 GCF_000754665.1 Bison bison bison
ATATGAATTGATTTTACTTTTATGTATCAGTACCAAAGATTTAGAAAAAGATGATTTTAAATGCTCTTCAGATAAGGATAAATTAGTACAAACACTTAATAATAAATCTAATATAAGAGGTGGTGCTAATGGTAAAGAACCCTGCCTGCCAATGCAGGAGACAAAAGGGACACAGGTTCAATCCCTAGGTCAGGAAGATCCCTTGAAGGATGAAATGCAACCCACTGCAGTATTCTTGCTTGGAGAATCCCATGGACAGAGGAGCCTGGTGGGCTAGAGTCCATAAGACCGCAAAGAGTAGGATATGACTGAAGTGACTGGGCACGCACTTGCACAATATAAGATATATATTATCTTTTTAATGTTGACCTGAAATAAATGATCTGACAAGTATTTTTCCAGCCAAAATGAGTTTTTTAAGGATCAGCAGAAAATTGTGATTCAGGGTCTTCAACAATGGTGAGCCATGTGCTAGTTTCCATATGGCAAGGGAAGAAAAAAGCTTTTACAAGAGAGAAAAAGGAAAATGGGAAAGCTATTGGAAACAAAGAGT
>NW_011469941.1:0-525 GCF_000754665.1 Bison bison bison
AAAAAAAAAAAAAAGAAGTTCTAAGAACAGTTTCCAGTTCTCCAGGCAATCTGGGAAAACAAAAAATTATTCCAGTTTTGCTGTTAACTAAAGTGACAGATCAACCCAGTGGACACAAGGCTGAGCAAACTCTGGGAGGTGGTGGAGGATAGGGAAGCCTGGCGAGCTGCAGTCCATGGGTTCACAGAGAGTTGGACACAACTGAACGACTGAACATCAACAAAGGTGAGCAGAGTCTGATTTAATTGATACAAGATGTGACCTGAGCGTGGGGAATTTTTCAAGCTCCAGGGTGATTTAAATGTGCATCAGAGTATGGGAACCTCTGATTTAGAAGCTTCCTGCTCGTTAAGGATAGAACTTAGGTACAACAGACCAGAGACAGCATCTGACTGGGCCTTTGGGACTTGACAGCGGGTTGCACTTGAAGGTTTTTAAAGGAGAAGTGACACCTACGTCTCAGAAAGATGATTCTGGCTGTAATGTGGGGAGGGACAGGGCCGGAAACAGAGTACAGGGAGTCAG
>NW_011469942.1:0-653 GCF_000754665.1 Bison bison bison
GCAAAAAATTAATTTATTTACCTTTTAGATTGAAACAAAAAATAATTCAGCTACAGGCAACTTTTATCTTTTATTATCATACTGAAATGCTTGTTAACCAATAGACACAGCATAGGTTGTTCACTAATTAAAAGTCATTTTGCAGAGTTGATTGGGATGGCTGTGAAAGTCATTTAACTATTTGTTGTGTTCTACTAGATTTACTTTCAAAAAATGTATTAACCCTGTGATAAGTTTCAAGTGCCTGGCATTTTGCCTGAGAAAATATTTGTTACTTAGTGTATAAACAATAAGCTCTTTTACCTGTCTACCCATTACTGCATTAAAATTTCAGAAAAAGATTATTTAGTTTTTTTTTTTAGGGTGATTTTAAAATACAGTATAGATGACTTAAACACTAGTTGACCTTTTTAAAAAAATCCTACCACTTCCTAATACACACTTTTAAATCTCTTATGAATACAATAGCTTGATGAAAATAATAGTAAATATTTGTTGATATTCTCAGATTGAGGCAAGAGAATTTTTTGTTTTAAATATTTTCACATCCTGCCCAAACAGCTGTTTGTAGTAGACATAGATCAAACCATAGACATATTTTATGTCACAAGTAACAATAAAACCAAATAAAGAGAAGGTAAACCCAATTAATT
>NW_011469943.1:0-609 GCF_000754665.1 Bison bison bison
GGGTATGAAATACACCCCAGCATGCAGAGACTTTATATGCAATAAGAATGCAGAATACCAAGTTAATAATTTATACATTGATTACATGTTGAAGTGATAATATCTGTCATATATTGGGTTTTGCTGTTGTTGTTTAGTTGGTAAGACATGCCTGACTCTTTTGCAACCCCATGGACAGTAGCCTGCCAGGCTCCTCTGTCCATGGGATTTCCTGGGCAATAATATGGAGTGGGCTGCCATTTCCTTCTCCAGGGGTCCTTCCCAACCCAGGGATTAAACCCGAATCTCCTGAATTGGTAGGCAAGTTCTTTACTGAGCCACCAGGGAAGTCCACATGTAAATTTTAATAATTTTAATAATTTCTATTTGTTTTGAATATGGCTACTAGAAAATTTAAGATTATATTTGCAGCTTATATCCTATTTCAATTGGACAGACCTGGTCTGTACCTTCTGGAGACCTTTGATTGTCTACTGAGTATAAAGCAGACTCTGTTGTGGTTCCTTTGCTCAGATGTGGCTGTCCCTGTATTTGCCCTCGAGGGAGGAGAGCCACAGGTCACCCCACCTGGAATTCTTTCTGGAAATCTTCAGCCAATGGGAGAGTAGC
>NW_011469944.1:0-737 GCF_000754665.1 Bison bison bison
AATCTAAATGTTTACCTTTGCATGATTCCAGCAGCAACACGCACAGATCCAGGTGATGTTTTGGAGTAAAACTGAATAAACGATATGTCAGGGTAAAAATAAATATTTTAAATCGCTATTGTGCTATCGGATTAAACGCCCTACATCCTTAGTTAGATAAGACAGAGGTGGGAGCCCGTGATGTGCAGTCATTTGGACTATCTCCAGCTACCTCCACGGGGTTCTGTTGGGTATTTAATGATGTTCTCTAGGTTTTTAGAAAATATGCGATCTGTTGCAATGTGACCCAGCTCCTGAGTCAGCCCCTACTGATCATTAGCATAGCGACTTAATCCTCTGCAGGGTCTACACTGTCCAGACATTCTCTTAGAAACAATATCACAGAATGTTTCTTTGACAGGAAAAGTGAAAATAGAGTCGTGAAAAGAAACTTAATTGTACTGTAGGTGACCATGTTCATGGAGTGATTTAATGAACAATTAACTTCTAAACAGAAAGGCTGGATGGGGTCTTTTCCTTGGTCCAGTGTCTCTGGCCTGGACCAAAGACTGGGAATTCCTCCTGTATTTTAGTTTAATCATCAACACCAGCTTAACGTGGACAAGGGGTTATTCCAAAGGGCTCTATATACATTATCATATTTACCTGGTAGCCCAGTTAAGGCCTTTGTCTTACATGCTCGGATGCCCTTTCTGCTCTGTGAACTTTTCCTGGATTGTAATTATATATATATATAT
>NW_011469945.1:0-655 GCF_000754665.1 Bison bison bison
TGACAAAGTCACAGACACTGTAATACTAATAGAGTATGTTGCCTACATTCATAATTGGGAGAAACACTAAATTTCAATGAAAGGGAATGAAACAAATACGTAGTTTTCAATAGACCACCTAAATTCTGTCTGTGGACCTCGGTTAAGACCCCATACGTTATGTGTTTGGAAAATGGAAAATGCCTTTAGGAAGTCATGTGCCTGGTTTTGGGAACACCAATATCACCGAGCTACAGTGCCCCCAGTTTATGTAATAATGACAAGGCAATGCCCAGCCCCATTGCAGAGCCAGTCTGTGGACACGTGAAATTAGTTATCTCCAAAGTCGTGGAGGGTTGAGCAGATGCAAATGGGGAAAGGCGCCAGGGCCAGGCACAAATTCTGTGCCATTTATGGGGGGCAAAGGAAAGCTGTAGTAGTTCTTTAGAATGGAGCCATACCACAAACTAGATAGCTGAACAAGACTAATTTCGGGCAATTGCTATGAAGACTAGCAATGAGGAAAGAAGGCAATGACCCCAGTTTGAGCACAGAGTAGAGGGCTGGGAAGTACATGGCCTTGGGACTAGAGTCCCAGTTCCACCCTTGACAGCTGGTGACTTTGAATAAGTGAAAAAAAAGTCCTCCACTTTTTATTACTAATCCCCACTGTTAA
>NW_011469946.1:0-910 GCF_000754665.1 Bison bison bison
CTCTGACAAAAATACATGCCCTTGAAAGAACAAAATCAGAACATTATACTAATAAAATATACCTCCATGACAAAAGTTGAATTATTAAATAAATAGTCATTGTGTCATTCATGAATTCATCCTCCAATTATGACTAGTTGGATTTTACTAGGAATATTTGATGTAACAACATAGATTCAAACACTACTATACAGTTCAAGAAAATATAATTTTTAAAATATCACCTAATCAAACAATGGCAAGGAGATGAAGAGAAGACTTAAACCACAAGATAAATAGAAAATTCAAATGAAAATGACAAGAAAGGACATGTAACAATGCTCATATAAGACAAAATAGTCTTTAAAGGAAAGTTCATAATGAAACATAAAGAAGAACATTGTATAATGATAAAGGGATCAATACATGAAGAAGATATTACACTTGCTAATATATGACCCCAATATATTAATGGCTTCCTAGGTAGTACTGGTCTAAAGAATCTGCCTATCAATGCAAGAGACACAAGAGACATGAATTCAATCCTTGGGTCTGGAATAGGAAATGACATTTCCCCTGGTATAGGAAATGACAACACCTAAATACATAGAACAAACACTAATGATATAAAAAGAGAAATTAAAGGGAATACAATAATAGTAGGAGATCTTAACACCCCATTGACATCACTGGACAGATCTCCCAGATATAAAATCAATAAAGTAACCAAGATTCTTAATGACACAATAGAACAGTTGAACTTAATTGATGTCTGCAGGACTTTTTGCATACAAAAACCCCAGAACACACATTCTTTTTAAGTGCACGTGAAACATTCTCAAGGATAGATCACATTCCAGGACACACAACCAGGCTCAAGAAATGTAATGGATAGAAATTATTTCAAACATCTTTTCTGACCACAACTGTA
>NW_011469947.1:0-580 GCF_000754665.1 Bison bison bison
TGTGGTATTCTCACTTGTACTTTTAAAATCCAAAATTTCTGGAGACTGAGTTTTTAAGTAGGTTTGACAGCAAAACTTGTTTAAACATAGAAGTTGATCCAAATTGCTTGAAACTATTTGGATATTTGATCAGATTTATTGTAAATATTCATATGTTTGCTGCAGAAATATGAACATTGCTGCTTCAGACCCAACTCAGAATACTGCATCAAATACATTGTGTGCCCTATATTACTTCCTAAATCTAAAAAATTTACTAATGGAGCACATCTGGCCTCACGGGTTTGGGAGACAGAATGAGAACCTGCATGTCTTGAGAAATTAACTAATGTGATGACCTACAAATTCTGCTTGTCTTTTATTAATTTTTTTGGTAAAATATCTTCAATATAATTTTAAAAACTTACCTCAAACTTCATGGCATTATATACTAACTGGCCATGTATCCTTGGATAAGTCACTGTCTCCCTGAGCATCATGTTTTTTAACCAACAAATGAGGTAATCAGGTTTTCCCAAAGAGATCTGATATAAAATAATAGAACACAAGGGACAAAAGATTCTTCAATCTATAAGCTGTA
>NW_011469948.1:0-666 GCF_000754665.1 Bison bison bison
AACCAGACAATAAAAATAAATGATACCATAATGATGTCTGTAGCAACTAGCAAAGAAAGAAATAAATTCTAAACACATCAATTAATTCGGAACATAATGAAAAACTAGATACTCTCTTAAAATACTTTTTCTATAATTGTACACACATATGCATATACAATTATCCATTTTATTTTTATATTTGTGTACAATAAAGTGAGAGAAAAATTCTGTCATTATAATTGATGGTAAAACACATGAATCTTCATTAACATAAAGAACAAGACAAGGTAAGGACTATTATAAGGCATGTTGCAGTTTATGGGGTTTAAGAGTCAGACACGACTAAGCGACTGAACTGAACTGAACTGAACCTTTTTTAAAATGTTAATCAGTTCTCTGATTAAATGTTTAGTTTTACAAAAAAATGAGAAGAATGAAAATATTATGGCAAAAGTTAAAACCTAAAAAAATGTCCATTCAACTTAAAAGAAATTGACATGTTAAGGAGTTACTTTTCATATCCTTTTACCTGCTGGGAATCCTTTTTTGGTCTGATTAAGCTGATTTGTATTTCCCATGACTCGGGAACAGCTGAACACAGAAATGAAAGCAGCCAGGCAGTTATCTTTTTTTTTTTTAAGATGTGAATATGAATATTTATTTACAATGAGAAAATAAATCACA
>NW_011469949.1:0-517 GCF_000754665.1 Bison bison bison
AAGAATATTGGAGTGGGTTTCTATGCCCCCTCCTCCAGGGGATCTTCATGACTGAGAGACTGAGATGTTACAGAAAATATGAACACAAAGCACAACAAAAACCAAGTTACCAAGCTCCGCCAAGGTGTGAATGAATCAAGTTCTTCCCCAGGATGCCTGCCCCCTGCTCACATGCAGCCCCCTCATGTTGGCATCCCCTCGTTTTGGCATCCCTGGCCCCAGGAGTGAATGGAGGCCATCCTGTCCCTGGCATGCAGGGTGCCAGTTCAGTCTGAGCAGCAGTTCCTGCCTGGGCCCAGTCCATCATCCATCAGGTCCCCACTGCCCACCCTGGGAGGGGCAGAGAGCTGCCTTTTCATCCTCAGGCTCCGTGCTCAGAGCCCACAAATAGGACTGCAGCTTCCCTGCCTGGGGATGGCCCAGGGGAGTCCAGCAGCTTTTCTGTGCTCCCTGAACCCAAAAGGAGCTGGGCTGGGACCTGCCCTGGCTGCTCACAGCCAATGCCTGTGGATGACTC
>NW_011469950.1:0-518 GCF_000754665.1 Bison bison bison
TTGAAAAACTAGCCCTGAGACAATTGAGTAAATGAAAAAAGATAGAGGGGAGATTAGAGCTGTACTTCATTCCTTACACCAGAATAAATTTCAAACATATTAAGGGTTTAAAAGTAAACAGGTGAAATTTTTTTAACTTGAAAAAACAGAAGAATTCATTTAGGACTCAAAGTACTTCCAACCACGCCCCACACCTAGAAATCATAAAAGAAAAGGCTGTGAAATTAAGGTACACAAAAATTACTCAAAGCAAAATTCACCACAAACAAAAACAAAGAAAAATGACCAACTGAGAAAATATGTCTAGTTCATCATTGTGAACTGAATTGTGTATTTCCCCTCCAAATTCACGTGTCAAAGCTCTAACCCAAATATGACTATATTTGGTGTTTGGGTCTTCCAGGAGGTAATCAAAGTCAATTAGGTCATAAGGGCACAGCCCTAATCTGAAAGGACTGGTGTCCTCAAAGGAAGAGACACCAGAGAGCTCCCTCTCTGCACATGCATGGAGAAGAGGC
>NW_011469951.1:0-589 GCF_000754665.1 Bison bison bison
CCTATTAATAATGAAATATATTATTTGTTCCCATGTTAAAACAAATGTTCCAATCTTTCTTCAACTAATTCATAATTCTTTTCATTCCTTTGGAGAAAAACACTGAGAAAGAGTCTTTTTTATTCACTTGTTCCCAATTTCTCCCTTCTTTGTCTCCTTTAAACTTCTTTTGATAAGGTTTTCAACTCCCAACTACCAAGGATTCACATTAATTCTGTGTTGTTAAAGGTTGTTTTCAGGGTTCATCTTATGTGGCATATTAGCAGACATTTACATGATTAATCACTGTATCTTCTTCTGTTTTCTTTCTATATTCTGGATATTCTCTGTAAGTTTCATGTACTGACCCTATACCATCTCCCCAGTCTCTAACTGCAAATGCCAAAAAGTACCATACTTCTGTCTCCCCTTCACTGGCTACAGTCTAAGTAATAAAACATAATTTTATACTTGTAAACATCACAGAAGTAGATATATAGACATGTGATTTTATAGGTGGATTTCATATACTATATATAGTATGTATATATATATATATAGAGAGAGAGAGAGAGAGAGAGAGAAGAGAGAGAGAGAAGGCAATGGCACC
>NW_011469952.1:0-581 GCF_000754665.1 Bison bison bison
CTTGATGGCGCCCGGAGCTGGGTGGAGGGACCGACCTGAGGGTGAGCGGACGGGCATGCTGGGTGAGGAGCCGATTCTGGACTCGGCCCTGCGCGCATGCCCACCCTCTTGGCCTGCACCTTTCCCCCGGTCCCAGCTGGGTGAAGGGGCTGGAGCACGACAAGCAGGAGACAGACGTTCACTTCAACTCTCTGACTGGGGAGGGCAACTTCAACTGGCGCTTCGTGTTCCGCTTTGAGTACCTGCGCACGGAGCGCGAGGTGAGCATCCGGCGCCGCCCTGGACGCTTTGCCCTGGAAGAAGCCGAATTCCGGCAGCCGGCTGTGCTGGTCCTGCAGGTCTGGGACTATGACCGCATCTCCGCCAACGACTTCCTCCGTACTGCTGAGCTGTCCTCCCACCTTCATCCTAGCTCCCATTTCTGCCCTCATTGCCGCGCCCTTGGCCCCCTGGTTTCCCTACTCTAACCAACCCTGAATCCTGGATTTCAGATCCAAGTCACCAACTTTTTGCTTTCTGGCCTAATAATTTATTGAGTTTATTCAGCTCTGAGCATCATAACCTCCATTCCCACCCAGTCT
>NW_011469953.1:0-663 GCF_000754665.1 Bison bison bison
GGAGTCCTAACCACTGGACTGCCAGGGAAGTCCTTGCATTTTATTTGTAGATGTTTGATCCATTTTGTACTAATTTTTGAAAGAGAGATTTAGATCAAAGTTCTTTTTTTTTACATACAGAGGTCCAACACCAGGAGACTCTGCCTTCTCTGTTGTTTTGCTTGGCACCTCTGTCAAAAACAAATTAGCCATATTTATATATGTGTCTATTTCTAGACTCGACTTCCCTGGTGGCTCAGACGGTAAAAGCATCTGCCTACAAAGCGGGAGACCCAGGTTCGATCCCTGGGTCGGGAAGATCCTCTGGAGAAGGAAACGGCAAACCCCTCCAGTATTCTTGTCTGGAAAATCCCCTGGAAGGAGGAGCCTGGCAGGCTACAGTCTGTGGGGTTGCAGAGTCAGACACGACTGAGCAACTTCACAACAATTTCTAGACTCTGTTTTGTTCTACAGACCTAGTCCTTCATAAATATCATGCTATCTTTATGTTGCAGCTTTAGAGTAAGTCTTAAAATTAGGTAGTATGATTTTTCCAACCACAGTTCTCTGAGACCTTGTTTCTTTCCCTATTTTTAATACTAATTATGTCTGCTGTTCTGATTGGGTAAAATTATCTGTCTTCAAGTTCACTGATTTCTCTATCTCCATTCTGCTATTACGCCA
>NW_011469954.1:0-677 GCF_000754665.1 Bison bison bison
GTGTCTCATGGAAGACTTAAAGTACTGACATGTGAAATATTGTTCATTTCTATATATCCTCCTTTGTTTGGAGTGGCCATGTAAGGATAGTTATCAGTGGATCGATAAATAAAAATTAGTGATAATGTAGGCTGAATGTAAGATCCTGAATACTTACAGTAAAGCTGACATTCTTAACAACTTACTGACTGGAGACATAATAATATGTCTTTTGTTACTGGAGTGTTTCAGTATTCACTTACATAACAAATCACTGGCCATAGGCATTAGATTCTGCAAAAATCCCCTGGTCAGTAATGTGTTAAAAGCTAAATCAAAAGAAAACACTGTATATTAGCTTGTAGGGAATCTGTCCACCTTAATCACCAGAACAAGGATGTCAGAAACACAGCCCAGCACCTGGGTGACACTGTCCTTCCCCACACACAGTGGGAATCAGGTCATACAGTTCTTTTGTGCAAAGGCAAGATGGGGTTCACGTTCGTTCAAAACAGTGCTCTTGGCTGGCACTACCGATGGCTTAGAATTGGCAAACACGGGAGCCTTTTTGTCATCATGGACTGGATTCTCTGGGGTCAATATGTGTTTTAGAGAGTACCCAAGCCCCTGATGCTACACACCATTTGATGTGTATTTCTCTAAGTATGTTTTTCTAGGCAGACTTCAGAGCTTTCAGT
>NW_011469955.1:0-557 GCF_000754665.1 Bison bison bison
ATACGTGTGTTCCCCATCCTGAACCCTCCTCCCTCCTCCCTCCCCATACCATCCCTCTGGGTCATCCCAGTGCACTAGCCCCAAGCATCCAGTAACGTGCATTGAACCTGGACTGGCGACTCATTTCATACATGATATTATACATGCTTCAATGCCATTCTCCCAAATCTTCCCACCCTCTCCCTCTCCCACAGAGTCCATAAGACTGTTATATACATCAGTGTCTCTTTTGCTATCTCGTACACAGGGTTATTGTTACCATCTTTCTAAATTCCATATATATGCGTTATACAGAACGTAATTTGAGTCTCAATTAGCTAGTCAGGTAGACGTCCAAAATGCGCAAATGTTGCCGAGGAGGGGGCCACGTGAGGCCAGACAGGGCTGCATGGGAGAGCTCATCCCTGGTGCAGCCCCTGGGAGACCCGGAGACTTGGGGTCCCCACTGATGCCCTTGTTCTTCTTCCTTAGACAGTGAGGAGGACACAGGCTTGAGTCATGGCTGCCAAGCACCTGGTCCAGAGCCTGGAAACCCCTTGCCTGCCGGGGCTGTGGCA
>NW_011469956.1:0-695 GCF_000754665.1 Bison bison bison
GGGCCACACAGAACAGCATCTGTTGTCATAGATCCCTGATGGGGATAGAACTCATGCCCCCTGCTGTGAAAGAATAAAGTCCTCCACACTGAAATTCAGGGAAGTTCCTGGAATTGATTTAATGAAAGACATCTAATTAGGAGGAATTTTAGGGTGACATTTTATATTTTAGTTTGAGACCAGTGATTATAGTTTATATTATTTTACAGTTTTGTGATTTGACTAGCCTAAAGGATTTTGGGGGTTTCTTTTTGTATTAAAAGCTAAAGACTTTTTTAATCCCATGGGATACAAAAAAAAAATACTGTAGAATATTTGAAAGAGTGGAGGTTTTGTTCTGAATGCGAGTGCTTTGGTCCACTGAACCAAATGGTAATAACATTTGTAGAAGAGACACCCAGTGAAAGTGACTTTTTTATGTAGTGACCTAACAGCACTCATTGTGTGAGTTATTGGTTGGAGTTTAGAGACAGGCTGTGTTGGGCTAAACTCCTTATTCCTGTTTTCAGCCCTTGAGTAATAATCAGAAGCTTTCTCTGAAGAGAGTGGGGTCAGCTGTCAGACTCCTAGGTATCTACCGGCCAGTAGGGCTGGGATTAAATGCAGCAGCCAGGAGATACGGGATGGAGCAAGAGGTCACCTTGTCCCTTTGTTGCTGCCTGAAGAGATGCTTGTCCATGTGCTAGTGGGACAAA
>NW_011469957.1:0-545 GCF_000754665.1 Bison bison bison
TGCTGTGGTCCCCAGAGGAAAATCACAGCACTGTCAGTCCATCTGCCTTCCCACATCCCCTTGCCCACCTGCTGAAAGGGTTCGTTAACATCTCTCATCCCCCACTGCATCATCTACTTCCTAGAGTTAATTTTGGCTTTAACTGAGGTCATATACAAGGAAGGGTTTGCTCAGTGTCTCCCACCGAAAATCAATCAATGATTAGCAGGTTCTTTTTCTTTTTTTAAAGTTGAGCCTTGCAAACTCTTTGCAAGCATGTGGGATCTAGTTTTGCAGCATGTGGGATCTAGTACCCTGACTGGCAATTGGACCTGGGCCCCCTGCATCGGGAGCTTGGAGTCTAGCCACTTGATCAGCAGGGAAGTCCGAGTAGTTGATTTTATTATCATTCTTTTTCCCCCAGGATGTCTTCCCTGAGAGGTGATGTTCTCTTGCTAGTTTCTCTCTCTAGCAGGGAGTTTTGAGACTTCTTGTATTTTGGCTATCTCTACCATAATTCCTAGGCTTTCCAGGTGGCACTAGTGGTAAAGAACCCGCCTGCCAAT
>NW_011469958.1:0-991 GCF_000754665.1 Bison bison bison
AGCCACCCTTTTGGCCTGGTAACTGTGAAGTTGGCATCTGTATACCAAGAAGCCACCATCTGACCTAAGTACCAACGCTGTTATGGGAAGAAGTTGCAATGATTGCTTCTACACGAGGGAAAATGCCTTGAGCCAGGAACATCTACCTCCCTTGTCCTGAGCCCTACAACAGAGCCGGAGAGGTCTCTCTATTAGAGCAAATGAAGTGTTCCCTAAGAATTCTGGACGCTGTAGGGTGGGGCACTGGAGGATTCCATTTTCCCTTCAACTCTCACTGCAAAACAGGAGCTCAATTCCAGCATGCACTTCCGTTCTTATTATGCTGTCTTTCAATCAACATGCTTTCAATTTTCAAGTTCCGGTCACCGTGCCTGCCTTCCTATGGTCCTATCCCTCGGGAAAATTCTATCCAATGAAAATTCTAATTCTACAGCCTCCACTCCTTTCACCCAAATAGCTGGTCTCCAACAGGGTCTTTTAGCTTCCTACAACATACTGGCCTTGTGGGTATCTTTTTCTACTTTGAGTCACTGTGGGCTCAGAAAGCGCAAACCACTTCTGCTATCAAACCCAGCCAAATATTCACAACAAAGTAAACCTGTTACAGAATGAGCGGCTCAGACATTTGACTTTGCTACAACTGCAGGTCCTTCGAGGGGCATCTGGCAGAGAGCGTGGCCAGAATGAGATTCTCAAGCATTTGTCAAATTAATCCTCCAAACCACACAGAATATTTAGATTAGTCCCACTATTTCCCCCTCCACTAATCTGAGGGATTATTCACTACAGGAAAGATACTGAATATGGAAATCAACCTCCTAAATTCAGAGGATCATCTCAAACCATTGTTCTGCTAAGACAATGCTCCCGTAAACACACGAGACCAGTGGCAAACCCTGCTGAGCAGGGGTGAGCCTCTGACCAGGGCGCCCGGAGGACCATCTCCTTTAACAGACTCTCCAACAAAGGACCCTGAAAAGAAGTTCAAAAA
>NW_011469959.1:0-663 GCF_000754665.1 Bison bison bison
GAGTGGCTCACACACAACTAAATGTAAGGCCCAACCCAGTCTGTGAAATGTTTGCCAACTACATGAGCAGGAGAAACTAGGAACATCCCTTGTAGTGTGAGACATAAATCATTATTTATTACTGACAGTGCCACTGAATAAGAACCCTAGAAACTGGCAAGACTGGACTTGGGCAAAACCATGTTGCTCAGTTAGGATTACTGCTGGCCTCTATTCACAAACTCACCAGAAAGATATGGATTTGAAAGGGCTTTGAGCAGAAACAGGCATTAAACTCTTCACAAAGGTTTGTGGCCTAATTCCCATTGGGATCTCATGACCTGACTTTTCAGACGATTTTAAAAGTGCCTACAACTAGAAAGCATAGCATGAACCTTTGGCAGAAACTGAATAATGTTACTCAGCAAAGACCACAGGGATTTTAGATTCAAAAGCTGCCTGATGCAGCCATTCATTATAGCCCTTTGAAAGATAATTCCTAGCTTTTTATTGAACATTTGTAGAAAATGTCCCCACCACAGAAGTACATAAAGTAATCCTGAGACAGGTAATACCTAAAGCGTTTTGGGTAATATAAGAGAAACATTCAAGTACAAAAGGAACTGATCAGCAGAGCTCATTGATAAAATGGAAATGTCATATTCAAGATCATAAAACATTAAG
>NW_011469960.1:0-653 GCF_000754665.1 Bison bison bison
TCTGTCGTGACAGGGTTCCAGATTGTGGAAAGAATAGATTTCAGTGTTGAGAAATGAATGGATAAAGGTGGGGATTGGTCTATACTTTACTCATGCCAGTAAGCAGTGATGCTGTCCTTTGGATCACTACATATTTTAGTTGGGTGGATCTTATCCAAGTCATTCAATCTAGCTTTCTGTATGTGAATTGATAGATGTTACCTTCTGCCTGACCTGTCAGGTTGACAACTGGTGCTATAAAGCACTACCTACTCTTCTCGTTAGTAGGCAGTAGGGAGAAAATCTTGACAAAACTAGGCACCTAGCTTTGTCCTATAACTTGTTCCAGAGTGCATGGGCTTACGTGAGCTGGAGAGAAAGCCTTCTCCTTCTCCTGCCTACATATCCCTATCCCATTGGAAATGATTTTTCCAGTAGCATAATGAACTGAAATGCATCTCCTTTCCTCCTAACCCCTCATATCATTTCATATTATCTTTTTGTCCTTTATGAGATACATTTCAAATAAAAGAAGATAATTGATGTCTGATTTTTGGTCATATTTTGATGACATTCCCATTCTAAAACTCCTCTCTACATCCACCAGCACATGGAGGTATACACAATACAAATATATGTGGACATCCATGCATATTTTTATACTGATTGACTCC
>NW_011469961.1:0-2357 GCF_000754665.1 Bison bison bison
GTAGCCTGTCAGGCTCCTCTGTCCATGGAATTCTCCAGGAAAGAATCCTGGAATGGGTTGCCATTTCCTTCTCCAGAGGATCTTCCTGACCCAGGGATCGAACCTGGGTCTCCTGCATTACAGGCAGATTCTTTACCATCTGAGCTATAAAAGTCACCTGAGTAGTGGGATGGAAAGCGAAGAAGCCCCCAAATGAAGAGATGAATGGAGGGAGGGCTGGAGAAATTCCTCGAACAGAAACAACAGCTGCCACCTTGTCATAAGGGGCTGTGTCCATGGGTACAAGCAGAGGAGCTTAGACCCCTGACCTAAGTGGGTCTGAAACCTGGGGTGGGAATTCCTTCTTGCTCTGGGGAGGTCAGTCTTTTGTTCTATTAAAGTCTTCACCTGGTTGTATGAGATCCACCCATATGACAGAGGGTAATTAGATTTTTTTTTTCCCTCCTTCCCTTTTGGGTGGCATACAGGATCTTAGTTCCTCAACTGGGGATTGATCCTGTGCCCTCTGCAGTGGAAAGGTGGAGTCTTAATCAGTGGACCACCAGGGAAGTTCATGCCTTACTCAAAGTCTACCAATTTAAATGCTAATCTCATCCAAAAACATCTTTACACAGAATAATGTTTAACCAAACATCTGGGCACGGTGGCTCAGCCAAGGTGACACATAAAATCAATATCATATAGTGCTTAGGTTAGTATTTTGGTGAATAATCAAGAATGAAAATCAGGAGAGGGGACAGCTTTATAATTCTCCCTACCACACGTGGGCCTGTAGCCCAGGTTACCAGGATACCCTAGTTAGGGTATCCATGCTCCTGGCCAAGGCTAGTCACCCTAGGATGGGCACACGAGACAGGTGGCCCACTGGGTCTTCTACTAGAATTTCTGGGAAACTTTCCTGTGCTCGTCTAACTGGGAGAGCCAAACCAGAGGAGTGGTGGTCCTCTCTGCCACATTTTAGAGAAAAATCAAGCGAAAGCAAAGCCAGCCCAGAAGAGAGCAAATCCAAGATCAGGACAGAGTTCTGGAGACCATCTTTAGGGCATCTTTTATGTGGTGGCTCAGATAGTAGAGAAAAAAAAAAGTGCAAATGTTAGTCGCTCAGTCATGTCCGACTCTTTGCGACCCCATGGATGGTAGCCTGCCAGGCTCCTCTGTCCAAGGAATCTCCAGGAAGAATACTGGAATGGGTTGTCATTCCCTTCTCCAGGGCATCTTCATGTACTGGAATCCAGCCAGCCCTGAACAATTTTGCTAAAAACCAGTTCTCCAAAAGCCAGTTCCATTTAAAATTATTAAGTCTCTTAAAAAGTAAGCAATTTGCCAAATGAATCAAAGTATCTATTAAAAATTATTTCTTTTAACTAGGCAAGCCCATAACCTCTGTTGCCAAGAGCTACTCGCCCTTCGAAAATCAGCACCTGGTAACCTGTTGGACCCTAGAAGAGACTGATGACCATGCCACATCGAGTAGCCTGAGATTTAAGCTGTCCCTTGTGAACTGGTGTTTTCTGATCCTCCAAGTCATCAGGACAGTGGGCCCAGCAGCACTTCATCCTATGGTAAAAACACTACATTGGAGTTTGAGCCCAACGAGGCCTAGAGGACAGAATTTACGTGATTCTGCAGCCTCGATGTTATCGAGGTCCACTGCAGATGTCGCTCCCTCAACTCGCACCTCAGGCCTCAACTCTGAGCCTGATGAAAGCGAAAGTGAAAATGTTAGTCGCTCAGTCCTGTCCGACTCTTTGTGACCCCATGGACTCTAGTCCGCCAGGCTCTTCTGTCCATGGAGTTCTCCAGGCAAGAATACTGGAGTGGGTTGCCATTTTCTTCTCCAGGGGATCTTCCCAACCCAGGGATCAAGCCTGGGTTTCGCGCGTTGCAGGCAGATGCTTTACTCTGTGAGCCACCAGGGAAGCGTCTGAGCCTGCTGCCTCACTCTTATAAGGGCCCCTGTGATCACTCTGGGCCCCCCTGGATAATCCAGGATAATCTTCTCATTTCAAGATCCTTAATTTAAATGGTATCTGCAAAGTCCCTTTTACTATGTAAGGTAACATCTTCACAGGTTGCAGGGACTTGGCCATCAGCACGTTTGGGGGTGGGCATTATTCAGCCTACGGCACCTACCAGTGACATGGACATTCACCCATTGATTCCTTTCCTCCATGCAATGACTTGATGATCGATCAGCTGGAACCTTAATAAAGACCAAGATAATGGATTTCCTATTGAACATGAGGTTTAACATCCTTTTCTTTCTTTTCCTCTTGAACTAAAGAGATTTAGTGATTCCATGCTTCCATGCTGTGATTCCTCCAGAAGTGACCAAATTTCTACCAAAGGGAAAAATA
>NW_011469962.1:0-927 GCF_000754665.1 Bison bison bison
ATTTTTATTTTTATAGAGAAATATCAGTAAGAAAAATGATAATCTGAGTTGTGTGTAAAACATACAAATTAACATGTTGTGCTCAGACACCATTTTATTTATTTCTATTGTAACAAAATATCTGTCCTTGTCTCCTCTGAGCCTTTTCATAAGATTTAAGCCTTTCCTGAGTTTCAGATCCATATGTCCAACTATTTGTTGGCAACTAAGAGGAAACATAGATATTTACACGTACAATAAACTGACTACAAAATGGACCTGACCACTTATCTTCCTTGCCCCCTGACCTGCTCATTCTTTGATCTTAGCAAATGGCTCCATTCCATCTGTTTCTCAACCCTGGAAAGCATGAGCACCATCTTTAACTTTTCTTCCTTCTTCCTCTGGACCTATATATTCATTATCTTTCTATTCATTCTACCTACTAAATACATCAATCATCTTGTTTTGGGTTTGGTTTTTTTTTTTTTGCATATTAACTGTCACTTTGTGAATCTTGCTACCCTCATAGCTTGCATAATAAACCCCAGTAGCCCCTGAACTGGCCTTTCAGTCCTCATCTTGCCCTCTTTAGCACACTCTCTCCTGTATACTTTTGTCAGAATGATCTTTATGATTCTAATCATGGCTTTCTCCTACTTAAATACCTTAAATTACATGGTGTTTTCAAGTTCTCTCTCCCCTCTGAATCTTTACATGTGGTGTTTTCTCTTTTGGGAACCCCATCACCCACCTTTTTCTTACCAAGCCAACTCCTACTTATCCCTGAGATTGCAAATGAAAACCTCACTTTTTCAGGGAAGTCATCATTGTCTTCAGGTCTGGATTAATGTAGCTCTTGTGTATGCCTAGAGTACACTGTATTTCCCCTCTCATGGCACTTGTGGAATGTGTTCTAAATCCTACTTGTTGGCTTCTACCAGATGG
>NW_011469963.1:0-599 GCF_000754665.1 Bison bison bison
ATTTAACTCAGATGACCATTATATCTACTACTGTGGGCAAGAATCCCTTAGAAGATATGGAGTAGCCATCATAATAAACAAGATCCAAAATGCTCTACTTGGATGCAATCTCAAAAACAACAGAATGATTTATGTTCATTTCCAAGGCAAGCCATTCAATATCACAGTAATCCAAGTCTATGCTCCGACCAGTAATGCCTAAGAAGCTGAAGTTGAATGGTTCTATGAAGACCTACAACACCTTCTAGAACTAATGAACAAAAAAGATATCCTTTTCATTATAGGTGCTGGAATGCAAAAGTACGAAGTCAAGACATACCTGTAGTAACAGGCAAATTTGACCTTGGTGTACAAAATGAAGCAGGTCAAAGGATAACAATTTTGCCAAGAGAACACACTGGTAGTAACAAACAGCCACTTCCAACAACACAAGAGAAGACTACACATGGACATCACCAGATGGTTGACACTGAAATCAGATTGATTATATTCTCTGCAGCCAAAGATGGAAAGCTCTATTCAGTCAGTAAAAACAAGATTGGGAGCTGACTGTGACTCAGAACATGAACTCCTTATGCAAAATTCAGACTAAAATTGAA
>NW_011469964.1:0-651 GCF_000754665.1 Bison bison bison
CCAGAAAGGAAGGGGGTAAGGGGTGTAAGGAATGAGCAAAGGAGGCCAAGAGATACAATGTTCTAGTTAGAAAATAAATAAGCCACAAAGATATATGTAAGCATGGACATTACAGTCAACGCTATTGTAGTACTGCATATGTAAAAGTTGCTAAGAGAGTAAACCTTAAAAGTTCTCATCACAAGCCAAAAGAAAAAAAAGTAGCTTTGGTACAGTGACAGGTGGTAACCAGACAGACCTACTGTGGTGGTTTCTTCACAGTGTATACAAATATTGAATGCTCATGCTGCATACCGGAAACTAATACTATGTTATGTATCAATTTCACCTCAATCATAATGCAATCAGTGGATGAGATTAGCAGAATGTTTGATATGGAAGACACAGGATCAGCGAACCTGGAAACAGATCAGTAGAAATCATCTAATCTGAAGAGGAGAGAAAAAAGGATTTATCCTCAATGACGAGAGGAACAATATCAAGCAGTCTAACATATGAGTCATTAGAGTCACGGAAGGAGAGAAAAGGGGACAGAAAAATACTTGAGGAAATAGTGGCAGAAAATTTCTCAAGTTTGTTGAAAGGTAAACTTACAGTTTGATGAAGATCAGCACAGCATAAACATGATGAATACAAAGAAAACCACGCTCA
>NW_011469965.1:0-531 GCF_000754665.1 Bison bison bison
TGAAAAGAACTGAGGTTAGTCTCAGAGAACTCTGGGACAATATTAAATGCACCAACATTATATTATAGGGGTCCAAGAAGAGAAGAGAAAAAGAAAGGATATGAGAAAATTTCTGAAGAGATTATAGTTGAAAATTTTCCCAACATGGAAAAGGAAATAGTCAATCAAGTCCACAAAGTGCAGACAGTCCCATCTGGATAAACCCAAGGAGAAACACACCAAGACACATACTAATCAAACTAACAAAGATTAAACACAAAGAAAAAATATTAAAAGTAGTAAGGGAAAAGCAACAAGTAACATACAGGGGAAACCCCATATGTTTAACAGCTGATCTTTGAGCAGAAGCTCTGCAGGCCAAAGGAAGTGGCAGGATATATTTAAAATGCTGAAAGGGAAAAAAATTTACAACCAAAATTACTCTACCCAGCAAGAATATCATTCAAAATTGATGGAAATTAAAATGCTTTTCAGACAAGTCAAAGTTAAGAGAATTCAGTACCACCAAACCAGCTTTCAACAAATGTTAAA
>NW_011469966.1:0-573 GCF_000754665.1 Bison bison bison
AGACACTTAGGTTAGAAATTCTGTTACATGGAATTTGTTCAGTTTTCCACTTCTGTGCATGCGTGCATGCTCAATCGGGTCAGACTCTTTGCGATCCCATGGATTGTAGGGGGCCCGACCAGACTCCTCTGTCCATGGAATTCTCCAGGCAAGAAAACTGGAGCAGGTTGCCATTTCCTAGTCTAGGGTATCTTCCCAACCCAGGGATGAAATCCATGTCTCTTGCGTCTTGTGCATTGGTAGGTAGATTTACCACTGTGCCATGACCTTCCAATTTATTAACTTCTTTATTATTCATTTGCATTCCTATGATTACCTCAGGTCAGTTCTTTCTTGCTTTTAAAACTTATTATTAATTCGTTATGACATTGTTTTAGTGCTCTACTTCCTTAGGTTTGCGATCCCTCTTTTCTTCATTCTGCTGTTTTAAAACTCATTTTTGAGTTCTTGTTTTCCTTAGTAGAGTCTTCAACAGCAGAGTTCAAAGCACACATGTATACCTGTGGCAGATTCATTTCGATATATGGCAAAACCAATACAATATTAGTAAAAGTTAAAAAATAAAAATTAAAA
>NW_011469967.1:0-551 GCF_000754665.1 Bison bison bison
GAACAAAGGTCTCCACCAGGGCACAACTGAAGCCTCCCCCCTCTTCTGCCTGCCTTTGAGCCTCTGCTAAATGTAAGTGATGGTGGCCGATTCTTTTGGCATCAGTTCAGTTCAGTAGCTCAGTCGTGTCCAACTCTTTGCGACCCTGTGAATCGCAGCACGCCAGGCTTCCCTGTCCATCACCAACTCAGCCTTTGCTTTCTTTTGCTTTTCTTATTTACTCATTCTTTTTTTTTTTTTGCCATACCATATAGCATGTGAGATCCTAGTTCCATCACCAGGGATCAAACCTGCACTCCCTGCTTTGGACGTTCAGGGTCTTAACCACTGGACCACCAGAGAAGTCCCTGCTTTTCTTATTTGATTGGCTACTTCCACAATTTGTGAAATTGTTAAACACTCACAAACACACGATTGTATCACCTGGTCCCTATTTTTAGTATATTCAAAGAAATGCCTTTTTATTTCTTTCCTTTCAAAAATCGGTTCCCTAACCTACACAGAAAATGACTAATCTTCACACCAGCCTATAGATAGTTAGCTGCCCCAGA
>NW_011469968.1:0-713 GCF_000754665.1 Bison bison bison
AAAAAATTCATGTCTACCCATAACCTCAGGATGTAATCATTTGCAGATATAGTCAAGTTCAAATGCATTATATGCACTAGGATAGACCCTAATTCAATGACTAGTGTCCTTATATGAGGGAAATTTGGACAGAGACGCAGAGACAAAGGAGAAAATGTGAGACATGGGGAAGAATGTAAAGATGAAGGCAAGGACTAGAACAATGAATCTGTAAGTTGAGGAATGCCAAGAATTGCTGGCAGCTACCAGAAGATAGGAAGAAACAAGGAAGGACTCTCCCCAGATCCTTCAGAGAGACCATAACCTTGGAGACACCTTGATTTCAGACTTCTGGCCTCCGAAACTGTGAAAAAATTCTGTTACTCTGTCACTCAGTTTTCTGCAATTTGTTTCAGAAAAAAAAAAAAGAAATGTTGAAAGGTCAGCTCTAAATAGAAAAGTACTAAGAATCTATAGAGAGGAGAAAATCACAATGGGAAATAAATCACTTAAGACATTACACAGATTTTAAAAAATTTAAAACTTTCTCTGAAAGCAATGATAACCACAATAAACAGCAAAAGGATGACCATGAAGATGCAAAAGAGGACATCAAAATCATAAAATGTGGGAGAGGAAAGCAAGAAAACATGGATTTTTTTTTTCTATAATGTGTTTGAGCCTACATGACCACCAGTCTAAAGCAAGTAGATAAAGGAAGGGGTTAACATACT
>NW_011469969.1:0-687 GCF_000754665.1 Bison bison bison
CAAAGATAATTGCATCTAATAATTAGCATTATTCCCTTCCAGTTGCTGGTGTTTACTATTTTGTGTACTTGAGATCTCTATGCATCCTTTTATATTTTGTTTCATTCACTTAATATTATAGCATGGTTATTTCTCCATGTCCTCAAATCCTCTTTGCAAAGATGAATTTTAGTGGCTGTTTACTATTCTATTCTATTAAATATTAAGTGATTGCCCTATTGTTGGATTTGTATGTCTTCCCACTTGTTACTATTTTAAATTATTCTGTAATAAACTTGGGGAAAGTTCAGGGAGCCAAAGGAGCACGTTCCAGGTGTGCACCTCTCAGAAAGTCTACCCCGCTGCAGGGATCCAGCTTAGAAAACCTAGTGATTGGTGAGTATGTCCTTTCCTTGAGTGGGTTGCCAAATATCTGTTGTCTCATTCTTTGTGCTTTAGAGGGGACCCAAACAACTGTGGGATGGAGGCCAAGCTTTTCAAGGAGGTCTGAGTACAGCTTTCTGTTCAGTTCAGTTCAGTCGCTCAGTCGTGTCCGACTCTTTGCAACCCCATGAATCACAGCACGCCAGGCCTCCCTGTCCATCACCAACTCCCGGAGTTCACTCAGACTCACGTCCATCGAGTCAGTGATGCCATCCAGCCATCTCATCCTCTGTCGTCCCCTTCTCCTCCTGCCCCCAATCCCTC
>NW_011469970.1:0-524 GCF_000754665.1 Bison bison bison
ATGATGCACTCACATTTGAATACGTGAAGGATCCTAGGACCTTATTCCACTCAGAATTTAAAATCCCCAACACAGGTTAGAATGACAAATTCTGCAAAAATACATTTAGCTTAATTGACAACTGATCATTAAGCAAAAAAACACAACAACTAAAAACTCTCTGTAAGGAGAGTGGAAAGGCCATCATCACCTAAGTCTGTTTAAATGTGTCCTGAGTTCCTGGGCAGCTGGGATCTCATTCCAAAGGGAGAACAGAGCTTGGGGATTCACGGTGTGTCCTAATGAGAACAAAGATGGAAGTTACTCTACATGGAGTGGAGGTAAGAAATGACTGCTAAGAAGGAAGAGGGCTGCAAAGAGGAAAACTGATGAGATAGAGAAGAAAAAGGATAGACAGACAAGTGGGAACTTGAAAAAGGGCAGGAAGGATGCACACAAAGAACTCACCAGTGCTTCCAAAGCCAAAATGCAAGACCTGCCATGAGCACCAGGGTCACAATCACTGCCAAGGCCATCCAGCCCAC
>NW_011469971.1:0-644 GCF_000754665.1 Bison bison bison
CGCTGTCCACTACGCTGTCTTTTGCCAGAATTTATCACTCGCAGCAAAGCTGCTTTCCTATGACGCCGATATAGAAGCCAGGAACAAGGTATCGGTCACCTAACTTTATTTACCAAATGTTTGTGAAGCATTTTTTTTTAATCTACAAGTGTTTTATTTACAACAGTATGTAAATAGGTAAACCGAATTGTTGAGGTCCTTTAATGGACCGGGACCTGGCCGTCTGGAGGCGACGATAAGAAAGTGAAAGAAAGAAAGAGGCCGATACTCCCTGGTTTACGCAGAAAACCAATAAAGTCCTTGAGACAGGACTTGCATCTCTCACGAAGGCACCGGGCGCCCTCTCGAGGACGGGTGAAGGCACAGGGCGCCTTCTCGAGAGAGTCTTAGAAGCCCGGGCAGGAGAGTGAGCAAGACGGGTCTCTGCGCTCCAAGGAATCAGCCGGGGAGAGAGAGAGAAAGACAGACAGACACGGGGACCCAAGCTCTGATGGAGCAAAGGTGCTTTAATGATTTTTCTGTGAGTATATATAGGCTGTAGTACAAGAAGTTTCTTTCGTCAAATGATAAAGATCAAGAAAACCAAGGTACAGTAGCCGTTACCAAGGGAACAAGGGATGACGATGGTCACAAGCTCAGGAGAC
>NW_011469972.1:0-553 GCF_000754665.1 Bison bison bison
CTTCTGTGTCAAGCCTGAGAACACTGCTCCTGTCACCTGGTAGCCAAGGTAGGGCCAGTCACCAAAGTTCATGGTGACAGAAGCTCTCTCTTGGATTTCATTCCTGCCACTGGCTCAGGTCCCTCTACAGAAAAAAATACATTTCTGAATTCTCATGCCATCTTGACATTATTTCTGCATACTCTGCATCCTCTTAGGAGGAGAAGCTGTCAGATTATCAGTTTTTTTAATGTGGTTTTTTTAATGTGCAAGCATCAGATATCAATGCATTGTTCAGAGCTATAACACGGGGCACGTTAGCCTAAGTCACGAGGTTTCACTCTATTAGAACAGAATTCATTCATATGAAAAGAAAACCCAACATCTGGAAGAAGGTGCTTCCACATCATATTTTGAATGTGATTGAACTTGTAGCTCAGGAGAGCTGATCACTGTCTGATTGACTTTTTTGGATGATCCATGAAATAGTAGAGAAAGTACCTTTTAGATACAAAAAGCTAAAGGGGGCAGGAGTTCGCTAGGGCTGCCATACAAAAACCAAAGAGTAGGTGAC
>NW_011469973.1:0-601 GCF_000754665.1 Bison bison bison
CCCACACCTCTGACTGAGGTGAACTTCTGTTTTGCTTCTAGTGCTGCACAAACTCTTCTATCACTTACATAGGCTGTGTTTTTGTTTCCCCATCTTTCTATTTATATGGCTTTTAATATATGGTATTATATATCAGAAACATTTGCCTTGAGAAATACAACCAGAAAACACTCATCAGTTATAGGTGGATTAATCATAGCTCTGGCATAGATTTTGATGATAGATGTTGGTAGATGTAGTCATATGCAACGGATAAGGCTTAGCAGAAGATGAAGTAATAAGGACAGGCAGAAAGGAATGTTTTCCCTTCGTTTCCTCAGATTTCTAAAGCCAAAATGGGAAGCCCTTACACAGGTCACAAACTGGCAAATACATACTGTGAAACTAGACAACAATAAATTGGACCCACATGCCTACAAAATGAAAGATTTAAAAGTAACTACTTCATTTAATTCCTTTTTCTTAATGTTCCACATACATTGAGATTCTTTATCCTCCACAAAAGTATCTAGTTCCTCTTGTTTCTCTTGATAATTTCTAACTATTGTAGCCTTGCTATTGCTCACACTCAGATCATTAATATAGTATACTTATTTTTTTT
>NW_011469974.1:0-1198 GCF_000754665.1 Bison bison bison
CGTAACTGCTCCAGTGCCATCATTTCAGAGTTGGGCAGAATGGGTTTTGTCTTGCCCAGATTCAGCTTCTGCAGTTGGAGCTTTTGTTGTGAAGTATTCCAAAATCATTAAAACCACTTGAGTCAGCCCGACCCCTATCAGTCAGGAGCTGTTGTGTGCGCCCCATTCTCCTGGTACATGCTGCACACATACAGTCATTGAAGATGAACTGGAGGCTCCTGCTTTCTCTTCCCCAGTTGTTAAGTAGCCATGATTGTTGGCATTTGTTTGTGGTTAGTGAAGCAGGCTTCATTTTTTTCGTGTCCTTCCCCTCTGCACCTGCCCCCACCCACTACCACCTACCTCCTGCGATAAGGCTGACCAGAGGGAGCTCTTCGGACACTCTGTCTGCCATATAATTTTTATCTTTAGTTCCCAAATGCAATGAATCCTCTCAGATGGCAAACATTTCTTTAGCCCAGGATGATGTTCTTGGCTGTAGTAAGCCCTGGTTTTCTTCCTCAGAGGAGAAGAAATGTAGAAATACTGCTGCCTTTTCAGAACAATGCCAAGATGTCAGAACCTGAGTTTCCACTGGTAAAGGGAAGACATGCTAAGTGATTAGTTCCTTCCAGATCTGACTCCCATTAGATGTAAGAATATGGGGTGGAATGGGTGGACAAGGAAGCCTCCAGGAGGAACCCAGTTCTGGAGGCTCTCTTCCTCTTTGAAATGAGGGGGCAAAGATGTCTGAGGAAGGTGTATTTGAACAGCTAAGCATCTCTTCGTCAGTTTCAGTCCCTTTTTCTGAGATTGGTTCTCTATGGGGCCATTACTGATTTGGGAGAGGCGTGGGGCTCTAAGTGATTGGACCTTATCAAGTCCTAGAGACAGGGTTTCATGGGAAAGGAAATACCATTTCTGAGTACAAAATAGCCCTAGCTATTTTCTTGCTTCTAGGCAGCAAGGCATTCTGGGCCCCTGACATACTCTCTGGGTATCAGATATTCAGGGTCAGTGCAGTGTCTCCTTTTTATTTCTTTTCCCCCTTTCCAATTTTATTTTAATAATTAAAAATACTGCTGATCACACCGAACGACTTCTGGCAGAGAGGCAGTCTGTCCCAGAAGGACCAGCTGTGGGCCATCGGGTTTATGACGTCCATAAAACCAGAGCCAGATCGGAGCGCGGCCTCCTGAGTGACAGGGCTTCTGCCTCC
>NW_011469975.1:0-523 GCF_000754665.1 Bison bison bison
CTCCGTTTATCGAGTTGCTGTTGCCATCCAGCCGTCTCATCCTCTCGTCGTCCCCTTCTCCTCCTGCCCCCCAATCCCTCCCAGCATCAGAGTCTTTTCCAATGAGTCAACTCTTCACATGAGGTGGCCAAAGTACTGGAGTTTCAGCTTTAGCATCATTCCTTCCAAAGAAATCTCAGGGCTGATCTCCTTCAGAATGGACTGGTTGGATCTTCTTGCAGTCCAAGGGACTCTCAAGAGTCTTCTCCAACACCACAGTTCAAAAGCATCAATTCTTCGGCGCTCAGCTTTCTTCACAGTCCAACTCTCACATCCATACATGACCACAGGAAAAACCATAGCCTTCCCTCATTTTACCTGTTCAAGGATCCAAGACTCAACTTTCCTCCTCTGAGACCCAGTCCCTGGCTAAAGAGAGGGAGTCCGGATAGGGTCTAATTTCCCTGCCCAGGATCTTGTCTAGCACCCAGTCTGGATCCTCCCGCCAGCGTCCAGGTCTGGCTGAGGAAGCAGATCTCAGCTA
>NW_011469976.1:0-620 GCF_000754665.1 Bison bison bison
CCCTGGCTCACTCAGGCGTCTCTGGTGCCCCAGGCCTCACGTGGTACCTGAGTGTCCTCATCGGGGTCTCGGTGACCTTCGTCCTGCTGCTCCTCGTCCTCCTCTTCCTCTTCCTCCACCACCGGGGTCAGGACAGACGCAGGAAGTCACGTGAGTAGGGAACGGGGTGACTTGGACCCCTGGAGGCCTTAGGGCATCAGACAGAGGGAAACCAAGGACATGGGAACAGTCAGCTTAAAAAATTTTTACCACCATATGGAGGTTCCTTAAAAAGTAAAAGCAGAATTATCATATGGTCCAGCAAATCCACTGCTGCCTATATGTTTCAATAAAATGAAAACTAATTTGAAAAGATACAAACATTCCAATATCCATATAGGCAATTTACAATAGCCAAGATATGTCAGCAACCCAACTGTCCAGCAAGAAATGAAGAGAGAAAATGTGGTGTGTGTGTGTGTGTATCCACATATACATACAATGGAATATTACTCAGCCATAAAAAAGAAGGAAACTCTGCCATTTGCAACAGCACACATGAACCTAGAGAGTATTACGCTTACTGAAATAACTCGGAGAAGATAAACGCTTGATGATAGCAGTTGGTACATACTGAATCT
>NW_011469977.1:0-586 GCF_000754665.1 Bison bison bison
AACCAATTTGCATACCTCTAAGCTTTTGATCTTACTTTCAGTGATTTGCAAAATTCCAGTATGAACAAAGCTTGTTTTAATTAGTCTTTCAAGAGCTTGAATCTCATCCCATTTATGAAGTACTTCACACCTCTTTTTTTCAACCTTCTCAATAAGAGTAAGGTTCTCCTCCTTCACGACCTTTTTCTCAGGTGATTCTGGAATAATTTTTTAAAAACAACATATTCTGTGTTTAATGCCTTAATTCTTATTAGTAACATTATGTATTAACAATGCTAAGTACATTGTATATAGTTATAAAATATAATGTAATTCAAACTTCAAGCACGTCAATAAAGATCATGACAGCCAAATTAAGTATATATGTTTCACTGCCTTAGTGTAGATATATATTTTTCTATTTTTTCCTATTAAAAATATAAACAGTAAAGGCAAGGATAGCAACTGAAATAAAGGGGAAAAAATGATCAGACCCGAGAATGGGGTGTCCCTCCTTTAATTCATTTATGTACTTGATGAGTCTTTATCGAGTACCTAGCACAGCACGGGCAAGGCGCAAGGATGACTCTGCTGCAGGCATGGGACT
>NW_011469978.1:0-751 GCF_000754665.1 Bison bison bison
GTGTCTTTTAGAATTGTGGCTTTCTCCAGATATATGCCCAGTAGTGGGATTTCTGGGTCATATGGAAGATTTAGGGCTTCCCAGGTGGTGCTGGTGATAAACAATCCACCTGCCAAAGCAGGAGATGCAAGAGATGTGGGTTTAATCCCAGGATTGGGAAGATGCCCTGGAAAAGAGAGTGGCAACCCATTCCAGTATTCTCACCTGTAAAATCCCATGGACAGAAGAGCCTGGTGCACTATATGGGGTCTCAAAGAGTTGGACACAACTGAGCACACACACATACACACACACATATGGTAGATTTATTCCTAGATTTTGAAGGAATCTCTATACCGTTCATAACGGCTGTCCATCCACACTACTTTAATGTATAGATACTCTCTGCTTCCTCTCCTTCTTTTGTAGAATGATTATTTTCACAAGACTCTTTCAGTAGGAAGAGTATGACTTTCTGCACACTGATAGACTTAGGTCACAGTGTACCTCCATAACTTACTAGCTCTTTGGCCTTGGCCATGTTACTTGGAGACTTTAGGCCACATTTTTTTTCTTGTTGCTGTTGTTATAAAACGGGATCAGTGATGCTACCCAACTCACAGGGCTCTTGTGGACTTCAGCCAAGAATATGCCTGTTAAGAGCTTAGCACAGCACAAGGCAAGTAAAATTACTCTCTATGCTGAAGCCCTATCATTGTTCTCAATGGATCAGATTCCATTCTAACCCTTGTACGTGCATCATCTTATATTT
>NW_011469979.1:0-552 GCF_000754665.1 Bison bison bison
TCCACACAATGAGTGAATTGAAATGTGAGCTTTGGACCTTAGCGATGATAGTGATCAGTAGTAGTTTATAGATTATAAAAAATGCACCGAGTAGTGCAGGAAGTTACTAGCAGGGGAAAGTGTGGGGGAGGAGGGAACCAGGAATTTAAAGGAATCTGCTGTACTTCCTGTGGGATTTTTCTGTAAGCCTAGAAACTGCTGTAATAGATACCACTCCCCTTTGCAAATTAAACACTCAAGTAACCTTTCCCCAGAACAGCTTGACGTTAGGGCCCTACCAGAGCTTTTTTGACCTTGTCCTTTTGGGGGCTATGGCTCCAACTTGGGGAGCTTCAGCTCCATTTGTGGGGCTTTGGCTCCAATTTGGAGTGTTCTCCCTGTGAAGGGAAACTCTGTATAAGGCACTTCGGACAAGGGTCACAGGTTTAGTAGGACTTGGAGGTCACATTTGGGGCAGTTTGCCATTGACTTTGAAGGTGACTTTCTGGTTGGTGAGGTTTTGGTTCGATTTGGTTACTTTGGTTTGATTGGGCTCCCAGGTGGTGCTAGTGG
>NW_011469980.1:0-505 GCF_000754665.1 Bison bison bison
AAAATGGTTGTCTGAGGAGGACTTACACATAGCTAAGAAAAGAAGAGAAGCTAAAGGCAAAGGAGAAAAGAAAAGATACAATCATCTGAATGCAGAGTTCCAAAGAATAGCAAGGAGAGATAAGAAAGCCTTCTTCAGTGATCAAGGCAAAGAAATAAAGAGAAACAATAGAATGGGAAAGACTAGAGATCTATTCAAGAGAATTTGAGATACCAAGGGAACATTTCACGCAAAGATGAGCACATTAAAGGACAGCAATTGTTGGACCTAACGGAAGCAGAAGATATTAAGAAGAGGTGGCAAGAATACACAGAAGGACTATACAAAAAAGATCTCCATGACTCAGATAACCGTAACAGTGTGATCACTTACCTAGAGCCAGACATCCTGGATTGCAAAGTCAAGTGGGCCTTAGGAAGTGTCACTACAAATAAAGCTAGTGGAGGTGATGGAATTCCAATTGAGTTATTTCAAATCCTATAGATGATGCTTTGAAAGTGGTGCA
>NW_011469981.1:0-571 GCF_000754665.1 Bison bison bison
ATACTATTCCCAGTAATAAGAAGAAGTATGACAGCCAGAATGAAAATTAAACTCTGAGTGCTGTTTGGTTGGATTGGGATCTTGCCTCATAGGAAAATCTCAGATCACAAAACTGCTGCAAAAGACATGTTCTCCTTCTCCCTTACATAGAGAGAGGGGAATACACACACAGATTCACAAAAGGAGAAAAATGAAACACAAGGAGGAAGCGTGAAAACACGTAATCTCACACTGTTAGGGTAATTTAGGAAAGGATCAGCACAGTAGAGACTGCTGAGGGGTGGGGGGCGCTGAGGAAGAAAACCACAGCTATTAGCGATGCGTGTTTGGGCATAGCTTGAGAGAGCCGTGGCACGCATGCCCCCACTGTCCGCATCTCTAAATCTGTCTTAGCCCCTCATTTGATACCTGAGGGTCTTCCTTAGGAGATAATTCCCTATGAATATCTCACCTTTCTGCATGGACTGGGCAAGGGCATCATCAACTTTTCAAGTGTGTTTTGCAAGGTAAATCATCCTTGGAAGCTAAGACCGTGCCATCTCTCCATGTCTGAAGGCAGATTTGTTTCACC
>NW_011469982.1:0-579 GCF_000754665.1 Bison bison bison
AACAGGAAAAGCAGAAGGAAGGAGAGAGGGAGGGAGGAAGGCGAGAAGAAGGGGTAAGGGAGGGATATATGGTCAGGGAGGGAGACAAAGGAAAGGAGGGATGCAGGCAGCCAGCAGACAAAGAACAGAGACACAGTGAAAGGGAGAGCTAGAGAGACACAGCCAGGAATAGTGGAAAGAAAGGAATTAGGAATTAGGAAAGAAGAGGTTTAAAAGGAAGAGACTCAGGTACAGTTGGGAAAGGGGAGAATGCCAGGTTTTTAAGTCAATAAAAATACAGTAAAATGAAGATGATTGATAGGTACATAGCAAGGAAGATAAGTGCACAGGTTTAGGTAGGTGGAACTTTAAAAGGACAATCCAGTAAAGACAGTACAAAGGAAGGAGAGAAGGGGGCGGGCGGGGAGAAAGAGAAGTTTAAAAAGGAGCCAGTAAAAACTTAAGAAGGAAGAAGAGGGACTTTGCTGGTGGTCCAGTGGCTAAGACTCTGCACTCCTGGGTTTGATCCCTGGTCAAGGAACTAGATCCCACATGCCACAAGTAAGATCCAGTGCAGCCAAATAAATAAGTCAAAACATT
>NW_011469983.1:0-506 GCF_000754665.1 Bison bison bison
GAATGGAATTGAATGGAATCACCATCGAATGGACTCGAATGGAATCATCATGGTATGGAATCGAATGGAATCATCATCATATGGAATCAAATGGAATCATCGAATGGACACGAATGGAATCATCGCCAAATGGAATCAAGTGGATCATCGAATAGAAACTAAGGGAATCATTGTTGAAAGAAATGGAATGGAATCATTGAATGGAATTGAGTGGAATCACCAATGAATGGAATCGAATGGAATCATCATCAAATGGAATAGAATGGAATAATGGAATGGACACGAATGGAAACCTGTGGAACCATAGAATGAAGACGAAATGAATCACAATCGAATGCAATCTAAAGGAATCATCATTGAATGCAATCACATGGAATCATCACAGAATGGAATCCTACGGAATCATCATCGAATGGAATTGAATGGAATCATCAATTGGACTCGAATGGAAACATCAAATGGAATCGATTGGAAGTGTCGAATGGACTCGAATGAAATCATCATCG
>NW_011469984.1:0-643 GCF_000754665.1 Bison bison bison
TGGAGTCCAAAAAAATAGTCTTTCACTGTTTCCGCTGTTTCCCCATCTATTTTCCGTGAAGTGATGGGACCGGATGCCGTGATCTTAGTTTTCTGAATGTTTACTCTTAGTGTGAGTTAAAATGATCCAGCCTTTTTATTTTGAGGGCTTTGTCATTATCTGAGCAAAAGTATAAAATTCTCTACCCCACTGACACAACAATTTCACTTCGAAGGATTTACCCAATAGACAATACACATACATGTATGACTCATACAAGTATATGCTACCCACTCCAGTATTCTTGCCTAGGAAATCTCATGGACAGAGGAGCCTGGTGGGCTACAGTCCGTGGGGTCACAAAGAGTTGGACACGACTAATCGACTAACACACACACACACACACACACACATACACACACACACACAACAGCTATTATCTCTGCTACTCACTTGACACAAGCATGTAGTGTTGTTGCTGTTGTTCAGTTGCTCAGCCGTGGGCAACTCTTTGTGACCCAGTGTACTGCAGCACACCAGGCTTCTCTGTCCTTCAGTATCTCCTGGAGTTTCCTCAGACTCATGCCCGTTGAGTGGATGATGTCATCCAACTGTGCATTACCTTCTATTTTATTTTCGTTTTGTAGACTGCTTGTATTCTGAC
>NW_011469985.1:0-1055 GCF_000754665.1 Bison bison bison
GCCCTCCCAAACCCTCTCATCTGAGCAAACGTGCTGGTCAGCCAACTCCCTTCTAACCCAAACCTCTTCCTCAGTGCGTCCGTCAGCTCCTGGCCTGTAAAGTGAAGCCCTGATGTCCTTGGAGGACACAGCTTCCAATATGGCTGCCTCAAACGGATGTTTGTTAATCTCCGGTCCAGGAAGTAGGGTGGAAATCTCCCGCTACCCAAAACTCTACAGCCAGGCAAGTGGTCTTGCTCTAGCACTCTCTCACTTTCCAACCCTAGGTCCCCTCTTTACCCCTCATAAGGGGTTTTAGTCCCATTTATTCCTCTTTTCGTCCCACATTCTTCTTGAAAAGACCCACCTAACACACTTGTCGTCATCCACATCACTACTCTATCTCAGCCTCTCACTCTGGGAAGGGCCGTATCCTTCTATTCAACTGCCTCCTTTATACTTTGTGGACTGGATCACCAGCGTTCCCTGCTCCTGTTTTCAAAGTGGATCCTCTCATCTTCCCAGAAGCTGTTCCTGCTCCAGTGCTTCTCATTTCAGTAAACGACACCCCTGATTAATCCTTACAGTTACTCTCAGCAAAGCTGTACTGCCAAGTGGATGCTATCAGCGATACATCACAGCTTCCTCTCTTATCCCGCATATCCAAGAAGACACAAAGTCCTGTTTATTTGATGTCTAAACATAACACAAGTCCATCCACTTCTCTCTGTCTCTGTTGCCTCCAGCCTCATTCCCAAACCACCATCATTTTTCACGTGACCCATTGAATGGCAGCCAGAGCTCCTTTTAAAGGCACAGAATGTATGATGAGATATTTTCCTTTGTCTTACCTTGGGGTGGGGACAGGAGGGGAGACAATGTCTCCAGCTATCCTTTGGGAAGAAGAGACATTTGAGGTGCAAACTTATGGTTCTTCCAGCCAGATACTATCTATAGGTAGACCCGTGGAGCATAATATAGCTCATGACAAAAGTGTCTCTTATTCCCGCTCTATTTCCTTTTCTCTTGTGGATAAAATCTTGATTTCTATTCCAGAGGCAAATATACACAGGATC
>NW_011469986.1:0-568 GCF_000754665.1 Bison bison bison
CAGTAACAATTCCAGAAACCCCAGGCACCTCTAAAACCTTGGTGCAGAAGAGGCTTAATGAATATTTAAAATTCCTGGTTTTCTCACTGACTTTACACGTTACCAGGCTTTGGCTCTACTGCTTTTCTGGGACAGAATGGCTTCTCTGTCCCCACAGCATCCGTGTACCTTGTACTACCAATAAGTTCTCCTTACGATCAGTGTCACAAGTTCTGTTTAAATACATTGGCAAACAATGTATCTGAAACTCAAAAAGCAACATGCCTTTGGATCTGGCCTGCTTGGCACGGTAACAGAATAGATGTGTTCCCTCCTGTGTTTTTTTTTTTTTTTAATTATTTTGCTATCCGTTACCAGCGTTGACTTCACTATGCTGTCATCCTTTTAAACGCTGAAACAGACAGCAAATCAGCATCTTATGTTTCATCCAATGGTTATATGTATTACTTTGGCCTCCGTCAAAAGAGGCTTTTATGGTTTTTGGCCATTTATAAAATAGCTTGGCATCCTGGCTGTCTGAAAAGGTAATTGCTGCCTGCTTGTCACTTTAGCAGCTCCATGTCCACAT
>NW_011469987.1:0-541 GCF_000754665.1 Bison bison bison
CAGACCTTCCAATTATAGAAACCTGCATTAGACCTGGAGACTGAGGAGTATGCAGCAGCCAATCTTCTGATCCCCCTAAGAACCGAGTGTTAAAGGGAAGGTACGGGAAGGCACTGTTTTACTGATCTAGCAAAAATATATTTGAAAATGTTTAGAGTTTTTTTTAAAAACAGGAAATGGAGGAAAATAATACAGGAAAACTTTCATACTGAAAGTTTCTGATCAAATAATGGTCTCAATACTAAACGATACCAGAAATTTAGGGTCGCCTTGTAAGCCAGCCCTCGGCATCCACAAAGACCTCACCCCCCGAACTCTACCCAGATGTATTTGGCACAAAAGAGACTGATGTCACAGATGGGACTTCACCCCCGCAACCCGTCTTCTGCTCACCCGAAAGCTTGCTAAGGAAAAGAGATTATAACAGAGTGAGACACCCAGCAGAACTGGTTAGCTCCCAGACTCTGACTCCTCTGGCTGGTGTCATCCTCGGGGCATGAAGTGAGACTGTATCACTCTTTATCACGGAAGCTGATATCCT
>NW_011469988.1:0-637 GCF_000754665.1 Bison bison bison
TTGTGGTCAGTACTGTAAGATACAGAAACAAAGTACTATTTGGTTGACCAAACTTTATTCGTTTTTTTCCGTATCATCTTATTGAAAAACTCAAACGAACTTTTGGCCAACAGATAGAGTAGAGGAAAATGGATACTACTTTTGGTAGTATGGGTAAGGAGGATAGATAGAAGAGGGCAGTGCTTAAGCTGAGACCTGAAGGATAAGAAAGAGCCAACCAAGGAAGGAGCTAGGAAGTCAAGCATACCAGAATGGAAAACGCACACAGATATCCTGTGTCCTTGTGAACTTTGCATGGGATCATTAGAATAGGACTCTGACTTGAACATTGCGAGCAAGGGATGAGAGAGTCCAAAGATGGTATTAGAAATAGAGAAGACAATGCGTTTGTGTCATAATAAAGAATATATATTTAAATCCGAAGGTAAAACATGGAAAGCTTTTACAGAGGGGTGCAACAGTTTAAACTTATGCTTACAAAAGCTAACAATGATTTCCATGTAGAAAGTGGACAGAGTTGTGATGGAGAGATAGAGAGAGGAAACACAGATACCAGATAGGATGCTATGGCAGTGATGCTGATGGCTTGGATTAAGGGGAGAGTGGACAAATTTGGAATACATTTTAGATGTAAAAC
>NW_011469989.1:0-799 GCF_000754665.1 Bison bison bison
CCACTAGCGCCACCTGGGAAGCCCCATGAAGACTGTGACAGAGATTATGAAATAGACTGGGAAGTGCATTGAAGGAGCAAAGAAAAACCACTTTCAGATAGATCAAAAGTGAGCCTAAGTAGAAAGGAAATTGCCAAAAATACTGTTTGATAAGACTAAATCTGAGAAAAATAAAGTCATCGTGACTTGAATTATGTTTCATAATACTCAGCTCTGCCTTCATATATTTTATTTGCCGAGAAACCTCTTCCACATTGATGCAAATGGTAGTAGAGTAAGCTTACACTAATGTATACTCTTTCAATAAGACACCTCAGCGCTGACTCACCACACATCTTGAAAGCATACAAATAGAGTATGCCATGGGAGGGAAGGATTGTATTTTGAATGTATGGTAAGTAATGGTAGACCATTTAAGCATTTGCCGGAAATCAACAGTCTGGATTTTCTGTTTCTACCTCATTTATGAATGGCAAACCAAGATCAAGAAAGGGAATAGCTGAGAAAGGAATTCATATGAATACTGACAAATACAAATCACATGAAACCTTTGTTCTTTGGTCAACTGTGTCACAAGAAAATGAACTATCGTATCATCTCAAATAAAATGTCATTGATTACTACCCTTTTGTGATAATAAAAATATCAAGGAAGTTGAACATGTATTCTTGGAATGAAACCAGCCTTCTGAATCAGACTTTTCATGGAAAATGTCTAGTGTATATTCTTCATAGGAGTCACCATATTATATGAGGATAAACATGCAGCTTGATGATGACTGAACGTGGATGACTTATGT
>NW_011469990.1:0-747 GCF_000754665.1 Bison bison bison
AGGGATCCTTCGCTGTCAGTCAGTGCCATCAGTTGATTCCTTTAGGAACTGGGTACCCTTCCTCAGCTGATAGAGGCTTCCTCCATTAGTCCAAGGATTTTAATGCCCTGAAGCCATTCTCCTTCAGGAAATAAGGGATACACTTACTCTGAAAGCCCTGCCTCTTCCCTCCCAGGGCCCATTACATTTGCAGGACTTTCTAAGGATTTATCTGTAATGGGGTAGTTGGCTGACACACTCCTCATACAGGACTGTGCAAATGTCATGCCTGGGATTTCCATTCTCTGATGAAGAGCCAGCCTATAAACCAAGGTCCACATCTCCTTGACACCCTCCAGTCAGAAGTCAGGGGGCCCTTGAGCTGGCTAGCACTTACCTATGCTTCCCAGGGCTAACTGGAGAGGAGGGACTTAGTGTAGCCCTGTCGGCTGGGGTTGAGGGGCTTCCATATCCACACCCTGGGTCTTCAATTTGACTCTGCACCCTTCCTGGGGCTCTATTCTCTGCTGATCTGAGGCTGAGGACTCTGCTGATTCCCAATGTCCCTACCTTCCCGGGACCTGAGCTGAAATGTTAACCATAGCAGCCTGGATTGTTCTGGACTTCATGGGATTGCCAATGAGGACGGGTCTTACAAGTTGCTACTGTTGTGGCTGGGTCTTTCTATCACCCTCATTCAGGTTTATCACTATCATTTCTGACGAGACTGACCCTCTCTCCTATCTAACCTCAGAACTCGGTCCCAAG
>NW_011469991.1:0-615 GCF_000754665.1 Bison bison bison
TGAGATGATGTAAATGCCTAACTAGGTGGTGGTAGTTTAGTTGCCAAGCCGTGTCCAATTCTTTGTGACCCCATGGACTGTAGCCCACCAGTCTCCTCTGTCCATGGGGTTTCCCAGGCAAGAATACTGGAGTGGGGTGCCACTTCCTTCTCCACGGGATCTTCCCAACCCAAGGATTGAACCTGGGTCTCCTGCACTGCCAGCAGATTCTTTACCAACTGAGCTACCACAGAAGCCTGCCTAAATAGGAGACAACCCCAAATATAAGGAGAAACAGTCTCTTTTTATAAATGATAAGATCTAAAAAAAAAGGAAAATGAATATTCTGGGCAAAGCTGAATAATTTTGCAGGACATCTTAAGTAGACAATTATCTACCCATAATATTTGATTTATGGATCTAGTTATGCATAGTTGTATTAAATACATTATTTAATAGGTAATATTAAATAATAGATTAATTTAAAAATATCACTTTTTCCTTTACCACGACATCTTGAAATAATTTCACTGAATCTCTTCCCATGAATTTTGACATCAAGGTTTCTCCCCATCCCAGAGGCATTTTTCAAATTCTCTAAAGTTTTCCAAAACTATCATCTTCCCATCTATCTAA
>NW_011469992.1:0-643 GCF_000754665.1 Bison bison bison
GAGATGACTTTACACATTGATATCACCAAATGATCAATACCAAAATCAAACTGATACATTCTTTGTAGCTGAAGATGGAGAAACTGTACAGTGAGCACAAACAAGGGCCGGAGCTGACTGTGGCTCAGAAGATCAGCTGTTCATAGAAAAATTCAGGCTTAAACTAAAGAAAACTGGGGACAATACTAGGTCAGTCAGGCATGACTTAAATCCTGTATGAATTCGCAACAGAGGTAATAAATAGATTCAAGGGATTAGATCTACTTAACTGTGTGCCTGAAGAACTATGGACAGAGGTTTGTAATACTGTACAGGAGGCAGAAAACAAAACTATCCCAAGGAAAAAGAAAAGCAAGAAGGCAAAGTGGTGATCTGAGGAGGCTTTACAAACATCAGAAGAATGGAGACGTGAAAAGCAAGTGAAAGAGGGAAAGGTGAATCCAATTAAATGCAGAGTTTCAAAGAATAGCTAGCAGAGACAAGAAGGCCTTCTTCAATGAACAGGTTTTAATAATAAAAGAAACAACAAAAGGGGAAAGACTAGAGATCTCTTCAGGAAAATTGGAAACATCAAGGGACCATTATATCCAAAGATGGGCACAATGAAGGATAAAAACCTAGTAGACACTGAAGAGATAAAGAT
>NW_011469993.1:0-531 GCF_000754665.1 Bison bison bison
GGGGCGATGGTTTCCCCCTGTTTTGTGAGTTGCTCATAGCCCAGACTTTCAGTGGTTGCCCATTCTTGACTCTGAGAATCAGTCCTGCTCCTTGGCCAAGCATACAAGCCCTCTGACATCCAGGCCCCGTTCAGCCCTCCAATCTCACATCACAGTCCTCCCGCCTTGGGCTCACTCTTTCAGAGTTTCCTCCACACCCCACATTGTTATGGCCATGCCTTTGTTCACGTTTGCCAATTGTGGTAGGTACTCATTCTGCCAGATGATTTCAGGAGGATAAGAGAATGACCATTTTTCACCTGAACATTAGATTTTCATTTTAATGTATATTAGAAAAAAGAACCTAAAAAGCAACCCCACAATAGTGTGTATCCTTTTTTTTTTTTAATTGTTTACATTTTTAAATTGAGGTACGGTGACTTGGGCTTTCCAGGTGGCGCTAGCAGTAAAGAACCTGCCTGGTAAAGAACCACTGTAGGAGACGCAAGTTCTATCCTTTGGTGGGGAGAACCCCTGAAGGAGGGCATGGCA
>NW_011469994.1:0-506 GCF_000754665.1 Bison bison bison
GTCTGGAGAATCCCATGGACAGAGGAGCCTAGTGGGCTACATACAGTCTCTGGGGTTGCAAAAGAATCAGACACGACTGAGTGACTGACACCCAGGGTGTATAACTTGACTTTTTTCTTTTTTAAAACTGCTGAAATATAATTGACATGAACATTACATTAGTTTCACGTGTACAACATAATAATCTGCTATTTGCATATGTGGTGAAATTATCACCACACCAAGTTTAGTTAACATCCACCCGTCACCACACACGGTTGTAATTCTTTTTTTCTTGTGGTGAGAACTTTTAAGATCTATTCTCCCAGCAATTTTCACATGGACCGTAGAGTGCTATGAACCACTGTCACCTTCCTGTACATTATTCCCCAGAACCCATTCATTTTATAACTGGATTTTGGTGCCTTTTGGCCACCTTCACTCGTTTTGTCTGCCCTCCAGCCCCACCAACTGGCAACCACCAATCTGTTTTCTCTGTGTTCTCTGTGTGTCTCTTTTTTTTTTTT
>NW_011469995.1:0-718 GCF_000754665.1 Bison bison bison
TCCTCCAGGGAATCTTCCCAGCCCAGGGTTCGTGCCCTCTCTTGTGTCTCCTGCATTAGCAGGCGGGTTCTTTACCACTTAACGCCACCTGGGAAGCCCACTTATTACATTACTGGTTAGTTATAAAAGGAGAGAATAAGGAACAGTCAGAGAGAAGAGACACACAGGGTAAGGTGTGTGGGGCGGGGAGTGGAGTTCCCATGCCCTTCCCAGAAGCAACGTCCTTCCCAGATCTCCACATGTCCTCCAACCTCGAAGCTCTCCAGACCCTACACTTTTGGGCTATTATGGAGGTTTCATTACACAGGCATGGTTGATAAATCCCTGGCCTCTGGTGACTGAACTCACTCTCCAGCCCCTCTCTCTTCCCAGGAGGTCGTCTGGTGGGACTGCAAGTTGCAACCCTCCAATCAAGGCTGGTTCCCCAGTAACCAGCTCCATCCACAAGGGCTTCCCAAAAGTCACCCCATTAACACAAAGGTATGACTGAAAGTAGTAAAAACAAAGGGCACTTTCGTCACTCTTATCACTTAGGAAATCTCAAGGGTTTCAGAAGCAGAAAGGGTTACATAGACACATTTATACACACAGTTATTAACACAGATAAATAGGAAATCAAGTGCCAGACCTAATTTTCCAAACTCATGTCCTCTCTATTTGGAGGAGTATTCAAGAACATGAAAATGTTTAATTAACTGTCATCATAAATAAACTAATA
>NW_011469996.1:0-628 GCF_000754665.1 Bison bison bison
GAGGATCCACAAGGAGAAAGGAATCTGGAACAGGGTCAGGGGTCTTGAAGGGAGAAGCTGAAGACCCCTCTTACAGAGCCTGAGCCCCTGTCCTCCAGAGCTGAGCATTTCTTGTCCCTGGTTTTCCTGCACACCAAGCAAGACTTTGGAAAAACCATCTCTGCCCACCACCAGGAAGCTATAAATAACTCCTGGATTAGAAGAAAGGGAGAAAAAAAAGCTCCGATTCCATCTGTACTTGAGTAAGAAGGTGCCCTCCAGCCCCCTGCCTCCAGCCCCCTGCCTCCTGCACGCCTGGGATCCAAGCCCCCAACAAGAGGAAGGCTGGGCCTTGGCCGGCAGGTGGCAGGAGAAGGTCACCCGGGTCCTGCGTCCAGCGGCTCTGCCCAGCACCAGGAGCCCACGATAGACTGGCCTCTGCCAGAGCTTCTCAACTACAGAGGGAGACACCCAGGATGGAGGCCAGGCCAGCAACGGCCTCAGCTGATCTCTCAGCCCCATAAGAGGGGTGGGGTGGGAGTGGGGGGCAGGAGGACCCTCTTCTTTGCAGAGCCAGCACAGAGGGCCGCTAGGAAAGCAGCGGCCTGGGAACTGGGCTCCCAGTGTGATGTTTGTGTCCTGGCACCTG
>NW_011469997.1:0-529 GCF_000754665.1 Bison bison bison
AAATGCATATTAAAAACAAAGGTAAAATAACAGGAAGAAATGAAAACATAAGCATTCTACACAGAAAGGTGTGGCAGAGTTGGGCCATCTAACATACTAGACAAATGATGTTTGCCTGTCTGTCGGTTCATAGGGACCAGATAGACCCTTCTGTCACCTTATGCAAATACAACAGAAGATCCTTTTCTTTATGCCTCATAGGGGCCCTTCCTACTAGTTTGTGTTCTTGCTTCAGAGCCTTTCCTGAGGAATTTTAGCCTTTCCTGAGGAGCTCTGATCAAAATTATTTTTGTGTAATAATGAAAATGAACTAAATTTTCATCTCCTCCACTCTTTCTGTACCTATCACACCTCCTTCAACTATTAACTAATTAATCTTATATACACTTTTCTGTAATTTTCTTCTAGTTGTTATTGTTCAGTCACTTGTTGTCCTACTCTTTGCAACCCCATGGACTGCAGCAGGCCAGGCTCCTCTGTCCTCCACTATCTCCCAGAGTTTGCTCAAATTCATGTCCATTGAATTGGT
>NW_011469998.1:0-862 GCF_000754665.1 Bison bison bison
GGAACCAGGGTGGGATTTCAGAGACTAATGCGTGAGAACCAGCAGGGAATTACAGAGACATCCATCTCTCCAGGGATGACCTCCCGGGAGAGCAAGAGGGCGTCTACAGCTCATCATCCTACTTTCCAAAGGAGGAAGCGATGTGACTTTCTGTGGGGCTAAGCTGGATATTTTGAGGGTCAATACATTTGTTGGTATTACTTGTTATATTTCTTGTTATAGCCCCCATTTAAAATTGATGTATAACTTACAAACAGTAATATGCATACTTTTTAGTTTATGGTTTTAAGACTTTGGTCAAATGTAGAGTCACGTAGCCACTACCACAATCGTTGTTGCTAATTTGTTGTTGTTGATTTGCTAAGTCGTGTCCACAATTACTCATTACAAATTTTCCTAAACTTCTCTGTGGGCAGCCCTATCTCTGACCTAGTTCCCCTCATAGCCTCTTCTTGGAAGTAGCTTCTAGTGTTGTGCCACTGTGGCTGTGAAAGAAACCAGAAAGAAACATTAACACATAGAAGATAAGCAATGAGCTTCTAAATAACCAGTGAACCAACAGGGAAACAAGATAGGACATAAAAAAATACCTTGAGAGAAGTGGAAACGGAAACGGAAACACAATGATCTAAAATCTACAGGCTGCAGCAAATGCAGTTCTAAGAGGAGAATTTATAACAATACGGGCCTACCTCAGGACACAAAGAAAAATCTCAGAAAGATACTCTTAGTTTATACCTAAAGGAACTAGAGAAAGAAGAACAAGTAAAGCCCAAATTATAGAAGGGAGGAAATAAGATCAGAGCAAGAGTAAATAAAGACTAGAAAAATAACAGAAAATATCAATGAAAATAAAAGCTGG
>NW_011469999.1:0-845 GCF_000754665.1 Bison bison bison
AGCTGATCTACTGATGGAACTGGAGGAGAGGGGTCTTGATGACTGTGTCCTCAGAGGTGGTCACCCTGACACATCCATCCCTTCTCAGCTGACTGACGTGTCCTAAGCGGGCCTGACTGACAGCATCTTTAGTGCATCTTTAGCCTCTGATAAGAGGTGCTGAGGTACCATCTGGGCCCCAGTAGTTCAGAGCTGTGTGACCTTGAGCCAGGCAGCTGAGCTCTCTGTACCTTCGTTTCCTCATCTGTAGAATGGGCATATGGATACGGCCCACCTTATAGGATTGTTGGGACGGCCAGCGAAACAGTATCCTGGAAGTACCAGAATGGTGTCTGCCGCTGAACAAGCACTCAGTAATGTTCTGCATTGTACTGAATTCTTAAGAGATGAAGTACAAGAGGAATTAAGAAGCATAATTATACCTAATATCTTTATGGCACTTAGCATTTCAAGCAAAGAACTTTTCCAGACATAGCTTTATTTAAGTCTTAAAACAAATCCCGGGAAATGAGTGGTTACTAGTCCAATTTTACAGATGGATAAACTGCTGTGCAGAAAAATGATTTGCTTGAAGTTGCAGGACTAATGCCAGTCCCTGTGAATACAGTGCCAAGTCTAATTCTTTTCATCTTGTACCATAAAAAGAAAACAAACCATTTATTTTCCTAAGAGATTCACTCATTCATTCTCCCATTGAAATCTTTCTCTTCCTTTACCTTCAGCTCAAATATCACCCCCTTCTGATCAGAAGTAATTGTTCTGTCCTCTGTGCTCTTATATAACCCTTTACTCTTAGAGCTTTAAGCTTGTAGCTCTCCAGCCCTGGTATTAAATTTCAAATGTGT
>NW_011470000.1:0-613 GCF_000754665.1 Bison bison bison
AAAAATAAAAAAAGAGAATCACATAACAGAACAAGCAAAACCGAAGGTGGCCAGAGAATGAGTTTACGAGACCCTGGGACGTGCCACCTCCTGGGGTGACTGGGCCCCCAGTTGCCTTGCCAGGTGTTTGTGCTGCTGAGAGGCAGCCCTGGCTGGACCCCAGGCTGTCCCAGAACACAGTCTCCCCCTCCTTCTTGCTTTCCTGCTTGGGGCCCCGGGGGTGAGCCCTCGGGGTGCTCAGAAGTCACTTGTTGGATGGAACTGCAGGGAGTCCATCGCAGTCCAGCCGTTTCTCTGAGATCCCCAAACCCCAGCCCTGTGGCTCCCTCCACGCCTCCTCACTGCAAATGGAGGGGCTCAGACGGGGGTCCCCGGAGTGGCACCTCCTCTGGGCCTGTTCCGCAGTTCTATGACTCAGCTCCGTGGTTAGACCTAAGTGTGCGGTGATTCTCTTCTGGGCATCTAGGGCTCCGTTTTGGTTCCCGCGATCCCATTACTTTATTCTATGATCCAGGCACATATTCCAGTACTGTTGTCCTTGAGTCGAGGACTCTGTGGGTCCCGCGTAGAGGCTGGGCTTCAGGGGGAGGAAGGGAATGATGAGGGGCTAGAC
>NW_011470001.1:0-592 GCF_000754665.1 Bison bison bison
CAACTTCTCTCCTCAGTGGGGACAAGAAAATGAAGTCACTCAGTCATGTCCGACTCTTTGAACCCCCATGGACTATAGCCCACCAGGCTCCTACATCCATGGAATTTTCCAGGCAACAGTACTGGAGTGGGTTGCCATTTCCTTCTCCAAGGGATCTTCCCAACCCAGGGATCAAACCTGGGTCTCCCACATTGCAGGCAGACACTTTACCATCTGAACCATCAGGGAAGCCCACCATACACAAAGGTAAACTCAAAATGGATTAAAGACCTAAATGTAAGACCAGAAACTATAAAACTCTTAGAGGAAAACATAGGCAGAACACTCGATGACATAAATCAAAGCAAGATCCTCTATGACCCACCTCCTAGAGTAACGGAAATAAAAACAGAAGTAAACAAGTGAGGCTGGATTAAACTTAAAAGCTTTTGCACAGCAGAGGAAACTATAAGCAAGGTGAAAAGATAGCCCTCAGAACGGGAGAAAATAATAGCAGATGAAACAACTGACAAAGGATTAATTCCCAGAATATACAAGCAGTTCATATAACTCAATGCCAGAAAAACAAACAACCCAATCAAAAAGTGGGGAA
>NW_011470002.1:0-578 GCF_000754665.1 Bison bison bison
TCTTAGACAAACATACTACAAGAGCCACACTGAAAATGACAATATTTCAGAGGTATGCTATCACTACCTTTAAATTGACAGGAAGAAAACGTCTACAGAGTTTGCAACTCTATGATGAATCATAAAAGTACCAATGGAGAAAATTGAGTAACAACAGAAAATGTCAAACATCCCTTGAAAAGACAAAGAAATGAGACAAAAATCATACAAGAATGTTCATATAATATCTCTGAAAAGGATGGTACCTGAATGTTAATGACAAAAATACCATATCAGACGGATCCATGTCTAGGTACACAGGGAAACACAACAATAGAATTTGCCACTTTTCCCTCCATATTTATTCACAAAGTCAAAGCAACAAATAAACAATTCAATCAAAATGAGAGTAAAAAGTCAAGAAGGAAAGAGGATAAAACCTTCTGTAGTTACCTATCAGGTTCTAACAGACACATATTTCTGAGCACTGAAACTGTGAGATTCCAAGACTATTTCATTAATGATAAAATAATGTGTACCTCTATATATGCCTAGGTTTAAAAGAGAATGTTACTGAAATGACAGCAGGCAAAATAAAA
>NW_011470003.1:0-642 GCF_000754665.1 Bison bison bison
CTGTGCTTCCAATGGAGGGAGGCTCCGTTCGATCCCTGGTCAGGGAACTAGATCCCATGAGCCACAACTAAGATGCCATGGAGTCAAATAGATAAATATAGATTAAAAAAAAAAAAAGAAAAAAAAAACAAAACCAGAGAGGGTAAAATAGTTGACCAAGGTTCTTTAGTGATTTACTGGCCAAGCCTGGGCCAGGACCCAGACAGGGCTCATCCCAAATGCAGTTTTAAATTGGAGAAAGGAAAAGGGAATAAAAATGGCAGTGCAAAAAGGGAATGGCTGTAGGGTGTGAAGAAGAGAAAATACTATCTTTTCAGCCCAGAATCTATCCTCAGTACAGTAAGGATCTCCAGAGCTGCCACCCTGGGCTAGGCCATCATCACACTTTCTGACTGGCTGCGTGGTCTCCCACTGGTCTCTGTGCTTTTGCTCTAGCCCCTGATGTGGTCCATTTTCCACACAGCAGCCAGAGGGAACTCAAAACCAAATTAATCAGTTTACAGTCACGCCTCTTAATACACTCCAGTGGAATTGCATTCATATTCCTCCTTGTGCCTTTTAGGAGCTGAGCCCACCTGGTATCTGACCTTGTCTCATGCCAGTCTCCCCCACCCCTCACTGCACTTCAGCAGCTCACTTTTT
>NW_011470004.1:0-517 GCF_000754665.1 Bison bison bison
GCATTGCAGGGAGATTCTTTACCATCTGAGCCACACATGCAAATGAATTCTATCCAGTGGAGCGGCACCCTCACCGCCACCACCATAGAAAGAAGTTTTGCCTCCACTTACACGTGTCATATTCCTGATGTGTTCCTTGGATTGTCCTTTGAACTGGTATTAACGCTTCACCAGTTTTCTCATTAATGAGTTAAATAAGATATTTAACATGTATTCATTTTTATATATGCATAAGGGTTGTGATTTTATCTTTTTTAAAAAATAATTATACTTTAGCACATTTTAGACGATTTCCCTCTTACATACATATAATTTTTTTTTTTCTTTGCAGATGTAGATTAGTTTATGCCACATCCACTTTTCATCTCTGGTGGAATAAAAAAATTAACAGGAAAAAATTTTAATTTAACATTAAAGTAATTTTTTATTTATTTTTTTGTTTTCTATCCTTTCTTTTTTTTATTTTAATTTTATTTTATTTTTAAACTTTACAATACTGTATTGGTTTTGCCAAATA
>NW_011470005.1:0-544 GCF_000754665.1 Bison bison bison
AAGCAAAGGTGTGTCCTCATTGCCAAAGACAAAAGGATGCCAGAAAGACTCCAAAGAGGCCTTGCTAAGTTTTCCCTAGTATACTATACTCACCTCATGCTCCTTGGCCTATTATATTTCTTCATGACTATCCACTCTTCATCAAATCTAGTGTGAAAACACTCAAGTTTCACTGTTTCTTCAGATATTGGTTTTCTTATGAAGGCTCCCATGTTTCTTAAGACTTATGTTAATAAATTTATATGCTTTCTCCTATTACTCTGTGCTGGTCAATTTGATTTTTAGAGTTAGCCAAGGATCCTAAAAAGGTGGAGTTAAAACAAAATTTTCCCCCCAAATTTCTAAGAAATTACAATGGAATATGTCATGAAGCTTTTCTTCTTTGTTTTCTTCTAAGACTTTTCTAGATAGAGGTCTTACATTTAGATCTTTGATCCGTTTTCAGTTCTTTTTGTCTATAATGTAAGGTCAGGCTACAACTTGTTCTTTTGCATGTGGATATCTAGTTTTCCCACAACTGTTTGTTGAAAAGTTTTTTTTTGTT
>NW_011470006.1:0-733 GCF_000754665.1 Bison bison bison
CCAATCAGCATGGTTTGCAGTTCATGGATCTTTAGTGATTCTATCTTTGGAATGGACAGAAGTCCTTGCTTGATATAAACATGTATATGAAGATTTGTGTTTGTATTATGTAATGTTAGAAAAATTCATGTTGAGGGGGAGGAAAGAAGAGATCTTTGAATTACTTTAAAAGTTATTTTAATTATTATGTTTTATCTCCATATACTTTTGTTATTGCTTAAATGCAACAACCCGCTAAAAACATAAATCCAAGGAACCATTTAGTGACTTTTAAATCCTTCAATTTTTCAGCTTTGTGCTAACTGGCTACAAGATGGAATTAAGCACAATCAGATATAGAGGATTTTACAACAGAGAGTAGAACATATTTTTAAGGACAGATATAAGCCATTAACAAATAGTTATATTTAACCTCCTGAGCTAGTTACTTAACCAAAAATAAAATGAATAATAATTGAAATCTTCATCTATAAGATGCTACTGGTAGAGATACTTCAAGATACTTTTAACAAACCTGTGGATTAAGTGCTGGAAGTATTGCTTTTGAAACAGCAGAGACTTCACAGTGAGACAGAATAGATCCAAATCCAGGCTTTTCCTTAACAGATACATACTACTATATATAAAGTCGATAAACAGCAAGGACCTTTTGTATAGCACAGGGAACTGTAGTATTAACCTATAATGGAAAAGATTCTGAAAAAGAACATGTGTGTGTGTGTGTTTATGGCTT
>NW_011470007.1:0-533 GCF_000754665.1 Bison bison bison
AGCAGGAGGAAATAAATTGCAAGTGGCAGACATTTTTTTCCCCTTCTCTGTTGACTAAACCGGTTCTAGTCAAGGCTATGGTTTTTCCAGTGGTCATGTATAGATGTGAGAGTTGGACTGTGAAGAAAGCTGAATGCTGAAGAATTGATGCTTTTGAATTGTGGTGTTGGAGAAGACTCTTGAGAGTCCCCTGGACTGCAAGGAGATCCAACCAGTCCATTCTGAAGGAGATCAGCCCTGGGATTTCTTTAGAAGGACTGATGCTAAAACTGAAACTCCAGTACTTTGGCCACCTCATGCGAAGAGTTGACTCATTGGAAAAGACTCTGATGCTGGGAGGGATTGGGGGGCCGGAGGAGAAGGGGACGACAGAGGATGAGACAGCTGGATGGCATCACTGACTCTATGGATGTGAGTCTGAGTGAACTCCGGGAGTTGGTGATGGGCAGGGAGGCCTGTCTTGCTGCGATTCATGGGGGTCACAAAGAGTCGGGACACGACTGAGTGACTGAACTGAACTGAACTGAAACCCG
>NW_011470008.1:0-529 GCF_000754665.1 Bison bison bison
AAATTAAAAGACGCTTACTCTTTGGAAGGAAAGTTATGACCAACGTAGATAGCATATTCAAAAGCAGAGACATTACTTTGCCAACAAAGGTTCGTCTAGTCAAAGCTATAGTTTTTCCAGCAGTCATGTATGGATGTGAGTGTTGAACTATAAAGAAAGCTGAGCACTGAAGAATTGATGCTTTTGAACTGTGGTGTTGGAGAAGACTCTTGAGAGTCCCTTGAACTGCAAGGAGATCCAACCACTCCATCCTAAAGGAGATCAGTCCTGGGTGTTTATTGGAAGGACTGATGCTGAAGCTGAAACTCCAATACTTTGGCCACCTGATTCAAAGAGCTGACTCATTTAAAAAGATCTGATGCTGGGAAAGATTGACGGCAGCAGGAGAAGGGGACGACAGAGGATGGGGATGGTTGGATGGCATCACCGACTCAGTGGACATGAGTTTGGGTAAACTCCAGGAGTTGGTGATGGACAGAGAAGCCTGGCATGCTGCAGTCCATGGGGTTGCAAAGAGTCGGACATGACT
>NW_011470009.1:0-617 GCF_000754665.1 Bison bison bison
TTTTATAAGAAAGGCAACTCTTTGAGGATAAAGAGTAATATGGCCTTGGCATGGACATCGCAGTGGGAGGTGACAGGACCCTCCCAATCTCTGCTCCTCCCCAAGCCCTGGCACCTGCTCAAGACTTCTACCAAATGCACCGCGTGAAAATCCACCAGAGTCTTCTGATGATAAGAAAAATGTCTGGGCCTTTGAGTTTCCATGGTGACTGTGTAGATCTCCCTTATGAGAGAAAGTTGTACAGCCTCTTTCATGCTTCTGGGTTTGGTGCCACTTGGCTGTGCAGATTTCTAAAAGCTTTTGAATAGACTAATGAACATGGAATTGTTCTGAACATCTGTAAGCAAAATACGAAAAGATATTACCCAGTGAATGAACATCCTGGGTTTTCTTGCCAGAAATGGGGTTATTTGTGTATTAGGCTAATGCACTGAAATTAACCCAGAATGCTTATCCATGGCAGAATGTCTTTTCATATTTTCATCTGTGTCGTCGTGATTATAAAATGTAAGGATAATTCTCTATCAGGGTATTCAAGACACTGAATGGCTCAATTACTTCTAAAATCAACGTAGGAAAGCAACAGCATGCCAGTTAATCAGTTGGTTTGCATAACA
>NW_011470010.1:0-571 GCF_000754665.1 Bison bison bison
GGGATGGAAAATGGTATTCCATGCAAAGGGTAATAGAAAGAAACCTAGAGTAATGATGCTTGTATCAGGGTAAAATCATGCTCTGCTCTGCATCACCCTCCTCTTTTCTAGCATAAAATGAGGGTAAGACAACAGGCTGTGGAGTCAGGTGGACCTGGGTTCAAGGCGACTGATTAAATGTGTGAACCTGAGCAAGCACTCTCCCTATGCCTCGTCTTCCTCATTTGTAAAATAGGAGGAATAATAATACCTGCATCACAGGTTATAAAACACCAGCCCAGGGCTTATTATAGAGGGAGACTCTTCACTTTTCATCTTGTTGTTACTTCTGGACCAAGAGGTACACTTTGACTTTAATAATAGTTCCCTCTTCACCACGTGTGATGCTAAGAAGGAGACTCAGCCTGGAAACCAGCCAGCAACTCAGTTCTTAAACTACTGATTCCTCCAATGACAACCCCAGACTCTCTCAACTTCTCAAGCAGGACTCTGAGCACCTACCCAGCAGTAGCTGAATATATAGGAGATACACAGCCTTGTCTCTTTCTCTGAGCCCCTGACTATGGCAGAA
>NW_011470011.1:0-582 GCF_000754665.1 Bison bison bison
GCAGCATCTCTAAACCAGGAGGGCTTTTCATTTCCAGCAATCGCCCCAGCTGGTGTATGGAGCATGGATGAAGGGGGAGCTGAAACCAGAGGCAGGGAGGCCATAGCAACCTGCCCAGCAAGTTAAGACCAGACAGGTGATGAGGACATTACAAGTAAAGCAGGGATGGACTTGTGAAGGAGGTGAAGGAAAGAGGGAACCAAGACAACTCCCGGGCCCATGGTTTGGGTCCCTGGGTCCTCTGAGATGGAGGAGCAGGAAGGCCCAGAACTGGGAGAAGGAGGGGTGCTCCTTCACCAAGTGCATCCAAGGAGGCGGTGGCCGACTCACTTGGGCATGTGAGACGGGAACAGAGAAGAGGGGCCTCTCTGGAGAGTCAGCAGGACACACTGTGACTGCGGACGTGCTCCAGATGCCCCACGGGGCAGAGGGGTGAAGAAGAAAAAGAAAAAAGCGCCTACATCAGAACCCAGGAGACCAGTCCCAGTAAGGAGTTAAGGGGAGCCAGTGGAGGCTGCTTATCTGAGCCGGGACATCCAGAGAAGCAGGGGGAGGAGGTCAGTATCAGCACGGTCTGAGGTC
>NW_011470012.1:0-669 GCF_000754665.1 Bison bison bison
TTTTTTTTTTTTTTCTTTCTTTTACTTTGGAGATTGGCTTTTTCACTCAGTCTGGGATTTTTTTTCTCATTCTTCTTTGGAGAGTCATCCAAGTTGCTGGAAATGTCAAGTGTCAATAGTTCACTGCTTTTATTGCTAAGTTAGTATTCCTTCGCATGGTTGCACCAGAATTTGTATCCCTCCTACCCAAGAAGGACACCAGGGCTTCCAGTTTGGAACTATTAGGGATTAAGCTGCTGTGAATATTTGTTCACTGATTATTGTGTGAACAAAATTTTCTCTTTATCTGGGATAAATGCCCAAGAGTACAATTTCTAAGCTGTATGGTAAGTGCCTGTTTAGTTTCATAAGACTCAGTTAAAATTTCCAATGTGGCTGTAACATTTTACACTCTGGGTCAGCAATTTCTGAATATATTGTTTCTCTACATCCTTGTCAGCCTTTGATGTTATCACTATTTTTAAAAATTTTAGCCCTTATGATAGGTGTATTGTGATATCTTATTGTGGTTTTAATTTATATTGGGGTTAGCCTAAAAGTTAATTGAAACTTTTTGGCTAACCCAATATTTCCCTTATGGCTAATAATGGCGAAAATCTTTTTATGTGCTTATTTTCTATCTGTATATTGTCTGTGCATGCACGCTAAGTCACTTCAGTTGTGTCTGAC
>NW_011470013.1:0-995 GCF_000754665.1 Bison bison bison
TGCTAGACAAATTGTAAAAGAGCTGTAGCACTTATGTGTTTGTTCTTATTCCTATAAAAATATACTTTTGATTACTACAGTGTTGTATTATAGTTTGAAATCAGGAAGTGTAATGCCTCCTTCCTTCATCTTCTTTCTCAAGATTGCTGTGGTTATTTGCAGTCTTGTGGTTCCATACATATTTTAGGATTGTTTTTCCCATTTCTTAGAAAAATGCCGGAGTTTTTATAGGATTTTATCAAATCTGGAAATACTTATTTTAATGGAAGGGTTTCTTCTTTGTTTTAGACAGTGCATCCAAATCCTCTGTACCATCCAGGAATTGTTTGGATTTATATGAAGAAATCCTGACTGAAGAAGGAACTGCAAAGGAGGCAACATATAATGATGTATGGATTACCAGAATTATGAACAACGGTTATTTTGTGCTTTGATATCTCCTGAAATGCAGGCATTGGCTAACTTCTGAATAGGCATTCTATGTTTGAGAAGTAGCTCTTAGACTAAAAGAACATTTACATCAGTTTCTGCCTTCCAATCTGCTTTGAAACAGTGTCTTCTGAATGTTTGGCTAAATGTAGTTATAATTTTGCTTAATTAAATTTAAGTATCTATGTAAAATCTCAACAGGTAAATCAGTGTGATAAAACATTTTGTCTTTTTATGATTTGTACTACATTATAAATTGTCCCAAGACTTCATGCAGGCAAATTTCTTTCTACCTTATTTGAATTTAAAGTTTGGAGACTGAATGTGAAACTAAAGAAAGTAACATTATTGGCAGGCCTAACTTAAAAACCAGTAATCTAACTAAATACCTGTTAATAGAAATAGACCTCATTTACTCTATTTTGTGAGTTGATTTACAAAATTTTAAATATTTTGAAATGTCATTTAAGTTAAAAAAAAAATTTAAAATGATGCTTGATCTTCTTGTATTTTACAGTTGCAGGCAGAATATGGAAAATGTCAGCTGCAAATGAAAGAGCTGATGA
>NW_011470014.1:0-521 GCF_000754665.1 Bison bison bison
TGTCCACTTCCAATTTGCCTTGATTCATGGACCTAACATTCCAGGTTCCTATGCAATATTGCTTTTAAAGAATCAGACCTTGCTTCTATCACCAGTCACATCCACAAGTGGGTGTTTTTGTTTTGTTTTGGCTTTGCTTTCTCTCCATCTCTTCATTCTTTCTGGAGTTATTTCTCCACTGATCTCCAGTGGAAATCTGTGATCTACTGATCCCCAGTAGCATGTTGGGCACCTACCCAACTGGGGAGTTCATCTTTCAGTGTCCTATCTTTTTGCCTTTCATACTGTTCGTGGGGTTCTCAGGGCAAGATTACTGAAGTGGTTTGCCATTCCCTTCTCCAGTGGACCACAGTTTGTCAGAACCCTCCACCATGAACCGTCCATTTTGGGTGGCCCTACACAGCATGGCTTAGTTTCATGGAGTTAGACAAGGCTGTGGTCCATGTGATTAGATTGGTTAGTTTTCTGTGATTGTGGTTTTAGTCTGCCCTCGGATGCCCTTCTCAGTGCTACCATCTTAT
>NW_011470015.1:0-771 GCF_000754665.1 Bison bison bison
ATTTTCTCAACCTCCCAACCTCCCCTTTCATTTTCAAAGTACATGCTAAACACACATTGCTGTTCAACTGGGTTAGCAGAGTCCACGATTGGAGGATTGTTGATCACAGAAGAGGAATTCAGAAGACAATTGAGTCAGAGCAATTAATTATTTTTCAGATTTCTTTTTAAAATCTTTTACCACCTTATCTATGGAATTTGTTTTTAATTCTTTAAGTATAACACTTAGCTAAGTACTTGTAAATAATAAATGCAAAATAATAATTAGCTGGAGGCAATATAATTTCTAAAGAGGGGAAAACTTATAATCACTACAAATGTAAGAAATATCCACCACATATCAAACAGTTCATTAAGAGGGTGCATTGTGGTCCTGCTTGCCTGTTTTCTGAATTTCATCACAAAGTATATTTCAAATGAACAAAAGTCTGTGACTGTATTAACTAAAAAAAAAAAGGAAAATCTTACAGAAATAAGAGATAGAATTTAAACCATTTAAAAACTCTAATTCTGAGGCTTGCCATTCCACAGATGAAGAGCTGGCAATAGGAAAAAGCAAGCTAGACTCCCAAGTGTTCGTATTTGTTTATTGCCTTTACTCAAATGTAACATAAGAGGGCAGCATACATCTGTTTAACTTAGGTCTGCTGGCGAGATTAAAATAGTTGTCTAAATTTGTACAACTTTGTCTAAAATTATCCTTTATCATGGCTATTGAAAAAAATGAAAAGCGCATAAAGGAATTCATCCTTTAAGACTCCTGAGTTTCTAC
>NW_011470016.1:0-548 GCF_000754665.1 Bison bison bison
GTTTGAACTTTTGAAACCTTGTGCGGGATTGATGGTGGTGCCGAGGCATGAGAGGCTAGTATGAGCGAGAAAAGGAGAGAGCGCGTGCAGAGACTTGGTGGTGCATAATGGATATTTTTTAACTTGGCGAGATGTGTCTCTCAATCCTGTGGCTTTGGTGAGAGAGTGTGCAGAGAGCAAGGATAGCAAATAATGTACGAATGTTTTTGCATTCAAAGGACATCCACATCTGTTGGAAGACTTTTAAGTGAGTTTTGTTCTTAGATGACCCACGTTAGCTGAATGTGTTAAGTGAAACGATACTTGTATTTCCCTTACCCCTTTGTCAACTGCTGTGAATGCTGTATGGTGTGTGTTCTCTTCTGTTACTGATCTGTAAGTGTGGTAATGTGAACTGAAGCTGATGGGTTGAGAACATGGACTGACGCTTGTGGTGTGCTTTGCAGGAGTACTTGGAAGCAGAGTTCACCAGTGAGCTCGGGGTGTCTCAAAGCAGGGTGGAAGTTCTCATGTCTGTTAGCTACCCATAAGAATGCTGTTTGCTGCAG
>NW_011470017.1:0-1579 GCF_000754665.1 Bison bison bison
AAAGCAGAACAAAAAGACAGAGATGAGGTCATGAGGGAAAAAAGGGCGTTTAAAAGAGAAATCCAGGAGGCTTAAAATAGCATTCCATAGGATCAAAATTTATTTACTCAGCATTTTTATGGCTTAATATTAAAACTGTTTTCGATTTTTGCAATTATCGGCAGTTCTTGCAGTGAATGCCTTTGAAGCTAAATTTTGATCTGTGCCATGATTATTTCCTTGGGATAAAATTACAGAATGAAATTACCAGATTAAAATATATAAACATGTTAAAGGCTTTTGATACGTGTTGCCAGACAGAAAGATTGTTTCAATTTATAATACCAGGATATGAGAACAGTTGTTTGTGACTTTTTCTTAAATTCAATCATCTTTGTCTCAATCTATCTGGTAATGGGTTCCCACTGTATCAACAATAGGTATGGGAATTGGCAGTTACAATTTACTTTTATTTCCCAACAGGATTAAACAAATTATCATTGGCTAAAATCCTGACTTGTCTGGGTACATTCTGCTTTGTTCTATAAATAAAAACCCCAGAGAAATCCAGTATTGCTTACAAAAAAGCTCTGTGATACCGAGCTTGCTGACTTTCACCATTGCTGTTTCAGTGTTTATCTATTTTTGTATTTCTCTATAAACTACATATTTTGGACTGCTTATCAGGTTTATGGATTTCTTATTGGTTCATATAAAAGGTAGAGCTCCTAGTTTAGAACAAGAAGACTAGGTCAGGCAAAAGGAGAAGGTGACACAGGGGAAGAAAGACATTCCCTGCATTTCCAAGTATTTAGTTTTCTTGGTAGCTTTACCAGTGAAACTGACTGGAAAAGAGAACCTGATTAGACATGAAACTTGTAGCTTACCAACTGGTATCTGGTCTCTGGGAAATCACCCAACCAGAAACTTTTAACTCAGTAAATTTAATAAAAGGCAGACCTGAAAGGGCCAATATTGATGGTCTGTCCAGATGAGAAAATTGGAGTGCCCCCTTCCCCTTAGAAATAAAGAGACTTTTGTTAGTGAGTTCACAGATGCAGAGAATAGTTGCTATACCAGTTCCACATCGGTTCCCATGTTTGAGCCAAAACCAATTTCCATGACGCTGGGTTTTCCCAGATAATTTTCCAGGAAAGAGAGATAGGAGATAGGTTACATAAGAGGCTGTACTCAGTTGCTCAGTAGATAAACCTGAACATAACTCCCTGTTACTGTTAGGCCAGATTGTGACTTTTAAGGCATCCAAAAAAAAAAAAACCTAAAAACCCCACAAAAAAATCACACACTCACTCACCAAAAACCAACCAAACAAAAGACATCACCAACATGGCTAGACTATTTTCCTTGCTCCTGAACATGCCACTCACTTTAGTTTTTGAGCTTTTAAGACACACTGTCCCTCCTAAGCATCCTTCTTTCTGTTTATTTCAATCCAGCTTCCATTTCCACCTTTCTGCCACAAGCGCTCTCATCAAGATCATTATAGATTTCCATATTGCCAAATGCTGCTTATTCTTTTCTCAACTTCTTGTTAAGAAATGAATGAATGGGCTGCTTTCAAATTTTGGTTTATTTATTT
>NW_011470018.1:0-636 GCF_000754665.1 Bison bison bison
AAAATATTTAAAGCAGCACTATTTGTAAGACTGCAAACTAGAAATAACACAAATACTTAATGTAAAAATTTAAATGTACTCTATTCACACAAATACAATGCAGGATAAAAATGGATGATCTATAACTACATACAAAAATATAAAAGCATCTCACAAACATAACACTGTGATGAGAAATAAACCAGATAAAATCATACATGCAGTATATTTCTACTTTTCCGAAGGACAAAATCAGGTAATGTTAGTCGCAAGATAATAACTACCTTTGAATTATCCAATGAAATGGGACACAAGGAAAATTTCTGGGTTTTGATAATTTTTGTTTCTAAATCTGGATGCTAGTTTCAAGGTAGTAGTCTTCCTTTTTTTTTTTTTTTGTAGGTATTTTAATATTTTGGGTCAGTTTTAGGTTCACAGCAAAATTATGGGGAAACTACAGAGATTTCCCTTACATCTTCTGCCTCCACAGGTGTACAGCTTCCCCCATCATCAACATTCCCTACCAGAGTGGTATATTTGCTACAATTGATAAACTTGCATCAGTAGGAGATCAGCCCTGGGATTTCTTTGGAAGGAATGATGTTAAAGCTGAAACTCCAGTACTTTGGCCACCTCATGCGAAGAGTTGACTCATTG
>NW_011470019.1:0-704 GCF_000754665.1 Bison bison bison
AATGGCAACCCACTCCAGTGTTCTTGCCTGGAGAATCCCAGGGATGGGGAGCCTGGTGGGCTGCCATCTGTGGGGTCGCACAGAGTCAAACACGACTGACTATGACTTAGCAGCAGCAGCAGCCGCAACAGCAGCAGCAGAGCTAACTAGAGCTCAGTCCTTATTCAGATATAAATAAGCTCAAATAAGATTAGAAAAAAACTGAAAGACAAGGGATCTAAGACCATAGGAGAGAGCAGTGAATTATAAACAAACGCTTGGGAGGTGGACTAGAGATCAGATGCTTGGATTAGCACTACTATGCCTATGCCGGGAAAAGATCTGAAACTCTGAAAGCTGGAGAAATAAAATCCCACATTCCTGCATTAGTAGAGTTCTCTTAATAGGAACTAGAATGGCCATAGGTTCAGAATGAGTTAAAGAGCAATTTAGATATGTATGAAGAAACAACTTATGAACTAGAAGAGAAACCTGAAAGAATTACCCTATATGAAAAGAATAGGAAAATTTGAAAAAGATTAAGAAACATGGAGACTAGAATGAGAAGAGATAACTTATGTCTAATTAGTTTGAAGGGCTAGAATAGAATATGTATAACAGAATAAAGACAATATTGAAAAGACAATGACTACTAAGTTTTCAGAAATCATGACATAAACCCACAGATACTGGAAGAAAACTGTATGCCAAGAACAGAAAGATAA
>NW_011470020.1:0-539 GCF_000754665.1 Bison bison bison
GCCAACAAAGGTCTGTCTAGCCAAGGCTATGGTTTTTACAGTGGTCATGTATGGATGTGGGAGTTGGACTATAAAGAAAGCTGAGCACCGAAGAATTGATGGTTTTGAACTGTGGTGTTGGACAAGACTCTTGAGAGTCCCTTGGACTGCAAGGAGATCCAACCAGTCCATCCTAAAGGAGATCAGTCTTGGGTGTTCATTGGAAGGACTGATGCTGAAACGGAAACTCCAATACTTTGGCCACCTAATGCGAAGAACTGACTCATTGGAAAAGACCCTGATGCTGGGAAAGATTGAGGGCAGGAGGAGAAGGGGACGACAGAGGATAAGATGGTTGGATGGCATCACTGACTCAATGGACATGGGTTTGTGTGGACTTCGGGAATTGGTGATGGACAGGGAGGCCTGGTGTGCTGCAGTTCATGGGGTCACAACGAGTCAGACATGACTTAATGACTAAACTGAATGAATGAATTTACTAGCTGAAATGAAATTTGGGTTGTAACTTGAATTACTGACTACTCCTTTAGTCAGTTCCT
>NW_011470021.1:0-785 GCF_000754665.1 Bison bison bison
GAATCAAGACTGACTCTTCAATATTTTACCTAAGTAGCCTGTATATGGGGCTGCCGTTTGTTAAAATGAAGATGGAAGATGGAGCAGGCTCGGTGGGAAAAACAAGAGTTCTAAGGTGAAGATGTTTATGTTTGCCCATTTGACATCACAAATGTCAAATAAATTAGAGCTCAAAGGTCAGAGGTGACTTAGTAAGCTTCATGCCTGCTCAGCCCATGTTTTTACAGCTTGTGCAGCAAGAAGGTGCCATTACCTACCGTACACCTATTCCTGAGAAGCGAAGCGGGGAGCAAGGAAGGGTGGGGAAGGAGAGTGCTTAAGCAAACAATTTCAGGGGACACATCTAATGTTTCAGAACATGTCACATTTTTTAAACTTAGCAAATAGCAAAATTGAGGATCTTCCCTGACAGTGTCAGATTTTGTGTATCTGTTTTCAAACATATCAGCCACTGAAGATGAGATAAAAAAAAAAAACCTACAAATAAATGATTACAGAAAAGGAGATACGCTGATCCTCTTTCTTAGACAGCAGTTGATTTATCTTGAACAATACAGTGCTGTGTTATAGTTGACATGCTTTTTGTACTGAGCCTAGACAGTGAATCTCAGACCATCGAGCTCAGATGTGAAGTGTGTCGCAGGTACTGCAAAGTGTTACTACAAATTTCAAGAAAGTTAAAGCTTACTAAGTCCTTTTCTCTCTTTAAAGATATAGTGGAATCAAGGTTAATATACCAAGACAATTCCCATACTTTTGCTTTCTGCAATGCTTCATGGGAGAGA
>NW_011470022.1:0-724 GCF_000754665.1 Bison bison bison
AGAGACTTCTCCCCTCCCCATTCACTTCCTCTCAGAGGTGGAGCACCAAGAACCTGAGCAAAAGAAATGAAGGCCAAAAATCCGGAGCGATGTCCCTGCATTGTAATACACCGACTTGACCAGGAGAGGGCAGTATCGTCTAAGGCTGTTTGTTGGGAAGGGCCAGATGCCATGGCTTGGAGTTCCTCCTGATCTTTGTGATTAGTCTGTTAACCCCTGAGACTGAAGAGCTTATTTGTGCCAATATGGTGGTGATGGTGATGGTGCTGGTGGTTGGATGCGCTGCATCTCCCTTGCCTGTTTGACACTTCCATCTCAACACCAGCCTTCACCTCTACTCCCCGCAGCAGCAGCTCTTTTCTTCCTCTTTCTCCTCAGACAGAAACTGAGACCATTGATGTGCTAGACTGGGTGTGCTCCCACCTTCCACTGGCACAGAAGCAGTAAGTGGGTGTGCACAGCCCTTCAAGCCCTTCCCTTGTTCTTTGTAGGGAGCAAAGCTGAAAGAATTTTCCTGAAATGTTAGCCTCCACCCCGCAGTGAGTGCCCCTGCTTTTGTTTCTAGTCTTGTGGCCCAAGTGAAGGCTCCACACTGGTTCGTGGCATTGATAGGGTCAATAGGAAGAATGTCCTGTTTTTTAAATGCTCATTGATTGATGAAATGAAACAAGAGTCATTTTCTGGGGCCACCCCTCTGCCTAAAGATAACATAACTTTTCCCATT
>NW_011470023.1:0-767 GCF_000754665.1 Bison bison bison
TTGTAATCTTCCCCTCCAGGACTGTTTTTCCTTTGTAAATGGTTTTCTGTACACAGACTGGTGTATCAGATATACATTGCAGTGTAACAAGCCACCTCCAAATTTAGAAGGAGCAGTGCTGTATGACTTGCTTGGAGGTTCTTCTGGTCTAGTCTGGGCGTGGCTGATTCTGATGTCCGTGGCCCCCCTGGAAGGCCTCTCTATAGCCCACTTAGTTGGCTCTCCCCATAGTTGGCTGGCTATCAGCTGCGGTGACAGGCGGTGACTGTGCCCTGTGTTTCTTAGTGGAGTCGATGAGCCTTTTCTCATGGTGCTGGTTCCAAGAGCAATGGGCAAAGCAGACGCTGCAAATATTCTCAAGGCCCAGGGGGAGTGCTTGTGCTGTTTCATTTATTCCATATTCTATTAGTCCAAGCTCATCAAAGACCAGCCCAGATTCAAGGAGGAATTCCACAGACAGAGGAGCCTAGTGGGCAGCAGTTCATGGGCTTGCAGAGTCAGACACAATTGAGCAGCCATGTCTCCACTGCCTGCTGGCGCTGTGAGAGCCACATGTCTTCTCATGGCCTTTAGGGTCCTACATGATCTGGCCCTAGTTCAGTTTTTCCCATGTTGCTCCCCACTCCCCACCAGGCCCCCACTCCCATGAAACTGAAGTCTTCTCAACTCCTCCAGTGCCCTGCTCATGAACCCAGCATCTAGGCTACTATTGCTAGTCATGCTTACCTCCTCCCATCCCTTCAAGCACCAACTTAACAACCACTTCC
>NW_011470024.1:0-812 GCF_000754665.1 Bison bison bison
TGCTACCCCATAGACTGCAGCCCACCAGGCTCCCCCGTCCCTGGGATTCTCCAGGCAAGAACGCTGGAGTGGGTTGCCATTTCCTTCTCCAAAGCATGAAAGTGAAAAGTGAAAGTTAAGTCGCTCAGTCGTGTCCAACTCCCAGCGACCCCGTGGACTGCAGCCTACCAGGCTCCTCTGTCCGTGGGATTTTCCAGGCAAGAGTACTGGAGTGGGGTGCCATTGCCTTCTCCTCCACAGATATATTAAACTGGCAGAGACACAGGATCCTGACTGAGGTCAGAAAATGGTTAAGAGAAATGGCACCTGAGGGTACAGCAAACCTGCAGCGGTGGGCAGAACTAGTCACCCCGATGAGAGGCCCAGTTGGGACTGTAACACAGAGGAAGGAAGGGGCCCCCTGGAGAGATATTGGGCAGCTATTTTACAAGGCCTCAAGAGGGGGCCCCGAAAACCTATGAGTATGGCAAAACTCTCCAAAGTGATTCAAAGGGAAAGTGAATCACCCTCTGAGTTCTACAAAAGACTGTGTGAGGCTTGTAGACTTTATACGCCAATAGATCCAGAGGCTGCTGGGTCTCAGATGGTGATAAATGCAGGCTTTGTGTCTCAAGCCTATCCCGAAAATGTCAGATGGGGGGACACCAAGTGACTCATGAATTTTTATACATCCCTGAATGCCCAGTACCTTTGTTGGGAACAGACTTGGTAAATTGGAGGCACAAGTGACCTCCCCCCCTCCATGAAAGACCCAGTCTTCGAGTAGGATCAACCACCTTACTCTTCCTCTCGGTAACCCCTCAAGATGAATG
>NW_011470025.1:0-933 GCF_000754665.1 Bison bison bison
GACGCTTACTCCTTGGAAGGAAAGTTATGACCAACCTAGATAGCATATTCAAAAGCAGAGACATTACTTTGCCAACAAAGGTCCGTCTAGTCAAGGCTATGGTTTTTCCAGTGGTCATGTATGGATGTGAGAGTTGGCCTGTGAAGAAGGCTGAGCACAGAAGAATTGATGCTTTTTGAACTGTGGTGTTGGAGAAGACTCTTGAGAGTCCCTTGGACTGCAAGGAGATCCAGCCAGTCTATTCTAAAGGAGATCAGTCCTGAATATTCATTGGAAGGACTGATGTTGAAGCTGTGACTCCAATACTTTGGCCACCTGATGTGAAGAGTTGGCCCATTTGAAAAAACCCTGATGCTGGGAAAGACTGAGGGCAGGAGGAGAAGCAGACGACAGAGGATGAGATGGTTGGATGGTATCACCGACTTGATGGGCATGAGTTTGGGTAGACTCCAGGAGTTGGTGATGCACAGGGAGGCCTGGCGTGCTGCGGTTCATGGGGTCGCAAAGGGTCAGACACACCTGAGTGACTGAACTGAACTGAACTGAGTGATGCTAATCACTTTTTCATAAGGTCACATTTTAAAATTTTCCTCTCTAAATCCTGGATCAAGTTTTTCCCCACATTTTTCTAATTTTAATTTTATAGTTTAAAAATGTTGTTCCTGTATGCTGGTACTAAGCCTTTGTCAGGGCTTCCCTGGTGGCTCAGTGGTAAAGAATGTACCTTCAGCACAGGAAACATGGGTTTGATCCCTCTGTTCGGAAGATCCTCCAGAGAAGGGAATGGAAACCCACTCCAGTATTCTTGCCTGGGACATCCCATAGACAGATGAGCCTGGTGGGCTACAGTCCATAGAGTTGCAAAAGAGTTAGGTATGACTTAGTGACTAAACAACAACAAAAGCCTTTGTCAGTTTAGTGAATTCCAAATAC
>NW_011470026.1:0-757 GCF_000754665.1 Bison bison bison
TTGATATAAAAGTAAAGAAATAGTGTCTCTTGGAAACAGAAGCAGATCATCATAATAAGGTAACATCAGCTGAGAGAAAAAATATTAGGATAAGCTGAAAATACAGATAAGTGCTGTAAAAGATGATAAGGAAACTAAAAAAGCAAAACCAAAACTTCAGTTGCATAATTAAAATAATTTGTGGGGGGAAAAAAAATGAAGGAAGAGTCAGAAATCATTCTTCCTGAATGACAGCTTATATAGTTCCAACTGACTTGCTGCTGAGAAAAAGAAAATGGACAAAATATTTACAAAGCTTAAAAAATACACACTTATACACATACAAGGTGGTAAGACATAATATCAAGAAAAACAACAAATACCAGAATAAAGCATATAAAGACAAAAGAATGAAAATACAGAAAAGTGTGTAACATACATAAGTGTCCAATAAGGAAGTCTAACGTGCATACAATTGGAAACCCAGAAGGAGAGGAGAAAGGGGAAAAAAGGCAAAAAGCAATACAAATTTCCAAAAAATAGTAAAGAAATTGAGCCATCAATTCCAGAAGTCCTATAAACACCATGAAGGACGAATATAAAGAAAACTATACTGAAGAGTATCATAAAAAACTGCTAAAACTAAGAACAAAGAAAAAAATCTTAAGGAAGAAAGGGAAAAGTGGGGGAAAGGCAATATTAATCTTCTGAAGAGCAACAATAAGACAGACAGCTGATTTTATCAATAGAAACCTATAGAAAGCAGAAGACAAAGGAA
>NW_011470027.1:0-561 GCF_000754665.1 Bison bison bison
CACCCAGTCACTCCTAATGCTTACACCCAGACAAAAATGTTTTCATTTCTACACATTACTTGCTAGTCTTCGTCCATAGGCAGACTTAGAACTACAGTGTTGTATGCAGAATTTACTTTTAAATCGAGTCCCCCCCCCCACATTCTTTAATTAGGCCCCTTATCCTCCTTTCTACCTCACTTCCCCAAGTGAAAAAACAAAATGTGAAATGCCAGCATTATCTTGCTTGGAACGTGACACTTACTGCATCCTGTCTGCGACAGTGTCCCTTCTCAAGTGGTACCCAGCTCATGGGATATGGCTTTACATTTTTGTCATCCAAGGTTTTAAAACAGAGCAAGTGCCATGTGGTGTTTCTTTAACAAATGGTGTTAATTCAGAGTCTTTACCCATGTGGGAAGCCATTGTGCCCAAGATTGGAAATGAGGTTTTTCGTTGGCCTTCCGGTCTTACAGGGTGCATCATCCAACCTCCTAGATCCAGCTCAGATCCAATAGGGTACCCAGTCTGCCCTGAGGTTGCCATGGGAACAAGGTCACTGCTATCAGCCCCTGGCTCAGG
>NW_011470028.1:0-893 GCF_000754665.1 Bison bison bison
CCAGAGGAAAGTCAGAGAGTCGCAAGACAATGTACCCTTAAATAATTTATGCATCTTGTTAGAGGCTAAACCTCATTCAAGCCATTCATTCCTGTGGCCAAATCATAAAGGACCATTATTCACCTTGTAAATCTCATTCATCCTAGCAAACTAGGAATAGAAAATAACTTCCTTAGCTTCATAAGGGTTAATTCATAAAATATCTCTACTAATATCTCAATAGTGAAATTTACAGCAGAATTTCTGCTAAATTGGGGGAAAAGACAAGTATTTTCTCTATCATTGTTTCTATTAACCATTATGCTGGAGGTCTTAGTCAATGCAGCTAGATAAGAAAAGAAAACATTATAAAAGATGTTGTGGAAAGGAGAAAACAAATCTGTCTATACAGAAAAATCAAGAAAAATCAAGAAAAATCTATGGGTAAACTTGTAGAACAAAGTGGAAGAGGATACAAAGAGTTGTGGTGTATATAAAATAGATAAGCAACAAGAATATAGTATATAGCACAGGAATTTATACCCATTATCTTGTAGCAACCTGTGATTTAGTATAATCTGCAAAAATATAGTCACTTTGCTGTACATCTGAAACTAATATAATATTGTAAGTCAGCTATACTTCAGTTTTTATAAAAACAGTAGTGGTGTGAATTGCATGGAATTCATCAACTCTGTTTTCCTCTCTCCATTGTAATAGCCACATGGCTTTCCTTATATGTATTACATTTATTAGCCTTTCTTATAATTAAGGGTGCCCATGAGACTACGTTCTCATCATCTAAATATGAGTGAAAGTGATGTGTGACATTTACTGGTCAGGGCATAACAGTTGAGTCCCTCCTCCATTCTCTTTCTACCTCCTTTGAGCTAGATAATGGACTTACATCATGG
>NW_011470029.1:0-717 GCF_000754665.1 Bison bison bison
GTGACATTTACTGGTCAGGGTATAATAGTTGAGTCCCTCCTCCATCCTCTTTCTACCTCCTTTGAGCTAGATAATGGACTTACATCATGGATCCAGCTTTGACTGCCAAGTAAGTGAAGAATTCTTTGGCAGTCTGGTGAAAAATACGCATTTCTTTTCAGAATAAACTTTTAAATGCCAAAAAGTTATTTAGGATTACAAAGGGCACCGGTAATGTTGAAATATAACTATAAAAATACTACAATGACAAATTAGTGATATAGTGTGGGTTGGTCTCATCCTGTCAATAGAGGTCCTATCAGCTAGGAATGCCTAAAGCACTCGCCCACTGGTACTACCTGTGAGGAGACCCCCATGGACATTTCCCCAACCAGAGCCAATGTTGTAGCTGGACTGGCCCTTGTGGTTCTTATTATGACTGTAACATGTACCTCAGTAACAACCATCAGGAAACTTTGAGAAAACAAAGTTAATTACTCACAGGTCCTAGAGGGTATACAGCACACTTGGGCCACATAGCAAGGCCATGGAGAGAGAGAAACAGAGAGACACAGAGACAGAGAGAGAAATGAACTTGAGGTTTGCATTTATTAGGGTCCAAGGGCAGGGTGACTAAATTCACTCTTTATTGGTGTATTTAAAGCATAGGAGGGATTTGGCATAGGAAGGAAAATGAAGTCACTCACCTGGTCAGTTATCTGGGTTACCCAGAGCTTT
>NW_011470030.1:0-773 GCF_000754665.1 Bison bison bison
CAGATCACAGTCAAGTGCACTGGAAATACTTTATCACCATTAATAATCATATTATCAGTATTTGCAATTAATATGTATTTTTCAAAAACGTAGGGTCTATGCATGGTTTTCAGTGTTACTGACATTCTCACTTGCCTGCTTACGACAGGGAGGGTGAATGGTCCCAGAATGAGAATGCCCTGCAGAATCCCACAGAATCACAGTAGGAAAAGTTTTAGCAAGGGCCATTAGACCATTTTGGACAAAACAGTTACTGGGCTCTTGGGTTTATTAACAGATCAGCTGGAGAAAAATAAGTCACTACATTAAACTATTTTCTACTTATCTCCATCATCCTCTTTAAGAATACACATTTTAAAAGGAGACAAATTGCTATATTAAAAATTGTTACTCTGGCATTTTGCAAGTTATATCGAATAACAAAGAAAAAAATAGTTTGCAAACGTCTTGGCCTCAATTCCAACTATCATCTCTTACCAAACTAAAATTCATATTATCACTAAGTAACTTTCTGTCTAGCATTCCTCCAGTTTACAAAAAAAAAAAATCAGTAACATAAAATGTTTCATAACTTTTTTTAATTGCCCTAAAATTTTAGAGGATAATATAATGTTTCAGTTAAAGTTGAGAAGTTCAACCTAGTGATGAAAACAATGAAAACATCACCCTAATCATTGGTGTAAAACACAAGATATGAACAACTGTTAAAATATCTCTCTATGAAATTGATTGATTCTACTGTAGCTACACCTAGCTATTTCCTAACCAGGAAG
>NW_011470031.1:0-572 GCF_000754665.1 Bison bison bison
GACCCCATAGACGGCAGCCCATCAGGCTCCCACATCCCTGGGATTCTCCAGGCAAGAACACTGGAGTGGGTTGCCATTTCCTTCTCCAATGCATGAAAGTGAAAAGTGAAAGGGAAGTCTCTCACTCGTGTCCGACTCTTAGCGACCCCACGGACGGCAGCCCACCAGGCTCCTCCATCCATGGGATTTTCCAGGCAAGAGTACTGGAGTGGGGTGCCATTGCCTTCTCCACTTCAAGACTAATTATATATTAGGTCAGAAAACAGCATCAGCACATTTAAGAAGACTGAAATCAAAGCAACAATCTTTTCTGTCTGCAATGGTCTGAAACTGGAAATCGACAAGAGGAAGGAAACTGGACACAAGCTGGTGGAAATTAAGAAATACACTCCTGAACAACCAATGGATCAAAGAAGAAATCAAAAGGGAAATAAAAAGTAACTTAAGACAAATGAAAATGGAAATACAACATACCGAAACTAGTGGGATGCAGCAAAAGCAGTTCTAAGAGGACAGTTTATAACAATCTATGCCTGCATTAAGAAAGAAAAAGGTCTTAAATAAACAATTTT
>NW_011470032.1:0-590 GCF_000754665.1 Bison bison bison
CCATTTAAGGTCAGGGATACATATGGGCTACCTCCATAGGATCCAATCAGTTTCACACTCTCTGTCTCAACTAGCAACCAGAACATAGTCACATCCTGCTATCTTAGAAATGAGGGCATGACAGGTAGCTTTGTCTCTCTCCCCACTTTTCTACTCTCTCTTCTGTCCATTTCTGATTCTTATTCTCAGTCTTCTCTCCTTTTCATCCTTATCTCCTCTCCATCTAGTGTCTCTCCTTCTTGAATTTTTAAATTTAATCTCTCTTTCTCAGAGTCTCAGTTACTGGCTGGCTAGTGGCTAAGAGAGAAATGAGAAGGCACATGTACGAGAGAGAAGATCAGGGGATTCAGAGAATGTGAGTAGTGGACAGGGATAGGGAGGAGACGTGTAGGAGGTCAGTACTATCATTAGACCAACCTTGGTCTCCCTATTTGCTTATGGTGAATGTCTATTATTCTAGTGATTAAAATCCACTTCTCATCCCCTCTTTTTTCCCCATGTAATTTTTATCTTTATGAGAGACTATACTTTTTCTGCAATTGTCTCTCAGTAACTATATCAGATCACCCATTATGGCCAAATCACCTGAC
>NW_011470033.1:0-692 GCF_000754665.1 Bison bison bison
TGATCCACAACTAAGGCCCACTGGAGTCAAATAAATAAATATTTTAAAAAATATACTGATTCTGCTTCCTTTGGGTATATAATCAGAAGTGAGACTCTGAGATTCTATGCATGTTCTTTTTAATATTTGAGGAACCTCCGTACTGTTTTCCATGTACTATTTACATTCCCACCAACCATTCACAAGAGTTCCTGTTTATCTGTATTGTGCAAGTATGTGGCACATGCACGTGGTTTGGAAAGACATGGAGAGAACCCCACTGCACTGGCAGCAAGAAATAGCAGCTGCATCATCTCCAGAATAAGCCTTTGTACTACAGGTTGCTATGGAGCTGATGGTCTTCGGAGTCTATGAATAATCCTTCTCTGTGCCCGTGAGCTAAGTTTCTTCAGTCATGTCTGGCTCTTTGCGACCCTATGGACTGTAGTCCACCAGACTCCTCTGCCCATGGAGTAGGTTGCCATGCCCTCCTCCCGACTCAGGGATCAAACCCATGTCTCTTATGTCTCCTGCATTGGCAGGTGATTCTTTATCACTAGCACCACCTGGGGAGCCCGATCTTTCCTTACATCCTGAGATTTAATGGCCCCTCCCTAATGAAATCCCTCTGCCATCAAAGTTTAGCACCATTTTCCTTCTAGGTTGAAAGACCCTTATGAAATATCATCTGGTTCAACACACTCTCCACACAT
>NW_011470034.1:0-1213 GCF_000754665.1 Bison bison bison
AAATACTCCAGAGGAGGATTTTGCATTAAATTCTTAGGCAGTGCCACTCTTATGATGTAGATTTTTTTTCCAAAGGTTTCATTTAAAGCAAAACAGTACAAAACAATGAAACCTTTCTTGAGTAAAGGCAGAACTCCATTATTGGAGAACAGTCAAGATTTAAGAAGTACTTGTTTCTCTGTCAGTCTCTCTGTTCCAGGATTGCCAAGGTCTTCAATTGGAAGCTGTGTGGTGAACTGTTACCACAATTCATGGGATATGACATCAGTGCTGGTTCTTCCTTCTTCCTTTTAAGTGAAAAAGCTTTAGCAAGACTTTCTGGAAATGAAGGTTTTTCTCAGGTTTGGAATGAGATGTGAGAGGTAAACGAGGTGAAAGAACTTCTTTCAGTAGGTGGAATTTCATTTAAAGGAAGTGAGAAGGTGAGAGAAATCCATACAATTCCAAAATACTCAGAGGAAAATGGAAACAATGGGATATGGTTTTAGGTAAGGTTCTAATTTCATTCTGCTGTGCCTTCCAGGATAGGCCAATCTCTATCAGCAGCCAGTTCCTTTACCTCATGCCATTTTTTTTTCCTGTGGTCCTGGGCAGGGGTATTAGTGAGTTTGTTTTGGGCTCTGCTGTTCGTTCAAGTACCAAGTGAGCTATTGGAGTGAGGTCATGGTGGTGTGGAAGGGGTGATTCAGCAGGTTCTTTCTAGAGACTCCAAGGCCATTAGGTAACCTCGAGGCAACCAGAGTGTCTCAGTCCCACTGCTTTGCCTGAGGTGGTGGCTGGCCTCTAAAACCTCTGTATGCAGTCAGAGGTCTCTCTTTCTTTTTTAATTGGGAGTTTTAGACCATTAGTTCACATTTTTTACAGACTTAATGAGGTCTAATTTACATACCCAATTCACTCATTTAAAGTGTACAATTCAATTTCTTTTAGTATATTCAGAGTTGTACAACCATTACTGGAGTCAATTTTAGAGCATTTCATTGCCCCCAAAGAAAACCCACACTCATTAATAGTCACTCTCTATCCCTGATCCTTCAACTACAAGCACTTGTACACAAATGTTTTCTTTTGGGGATATATCTAGGAGTGAAATTGCTGTGTCATGTAATATCTCTGTTATGCTTCTGCTGCATCTCATAAGTTTTGGTATGCTGTATTTTCAATTTATTTCAAAGTATTTTCTAATTTCCTTTGTGATTTCTTCTTTGATCCA
>NW_011470035.1:0-582 GCF_000754665.1 Bison bison bison
ATTAATCCATTGACTGATGTGAAGACTGGGCATACAGCCTAGTAAGATGGGCACTCTTACTATCCACATGGCACAGATGAGAAAGCTGGAAGTTCAAAGATTGTTGACGAAGTTTTTAGTCAGCTAGTGATAAAGGTGTGTCTCACACTCAAGGAATCTGCTGCTAGTAATATGCTAAATACACACTCAATATTGAAAGAACAGCAGAATGAAATAATTGATCATTTCTTTGAGGTAATTCTCTTGTCTTTAGATGATTTTGCATGAAAATTTTGAACTGATTTTTCGAAGGTCATGGCCCAAGTGTACCCTAGCTTCTTTGGGGGACACTAAATAACCACTAAATTGTGTTGATTTCAAGACCTTTCTGTGTTGTTGGGTGTTGTTATTATAGACATGCCTAAATCGGCTAAGTCTGCTCTTGCCCATAAAAAGGGCTCTAAAAAAGCTATGACCAAGGCCCAGAAGAAGGACGGCAAGAAGCGCAAGAGCAGCCGCAAGGAGAGCTACTCTGTGTACCTGTACAAGGTGCTGAAGCAAGTCCATCCGGACACCGGCATCTCGTCCAAGGCCATGGGAATC
>NW_011470036.1:0-673 GCF_000754665.1 Bison bison bison
ACTAACTGCTGTTCTTTCAACAGAAACTCTGCAGCCAGAAAAGAGTAGCAATATATATTTGAAGTAATGCAAGAGAAAAACATACCACCAAAATTATTCTATCCAGCAAGGATCTCATTCACATTCAAGGGAGAAACCAAAAATCTTTACAGATAAGAAAATGTTAAGAGAATTTAGCACCACCAAACCAGCTCTACAACAAATGCTATAGGACTTTCTCTACATAGGAAACACAAGAGAAAGAAAAGGCTTATAAAAACAAACCCAAAATAATAAAGCAAATGGTAATAGGATCATACATATCAATAATTGCCTTAAATGCAAATGGCCTAAGTGCTCCAACCAAAAGACACACACTGGCTGAATGGATTTAAAAAAAAAAAAAAGAACCCCCTCATGTGCTGTCTACAAGGGACCTACCTCAGACCTAGGGACACATACAGACTGAAAGTGAGGGACTGGAAAAAGATATTACATGAAAATGAAAATCAAAAGAAAGTGAGAGTAGTAATACTCATATCAGATAAAATCAGTGTTAAAATAAAGACCATTACAAGAGACAAGGAAGGACACAACATAATGATTAACAGATCAATTCAAGAAGAAGATATAACAATTATAAAAATATGTGCACCCAACATAGAAGCACCTCAATATATAAGGCAAATGCTAA
>NW_011470037.1:0-765 GCF_000754665.1 Bison bison bison
AGACAATTAGCATCTTAAGACCAGTATCAGGACTATTTGAAACCAAAGGAGGAAGATTAGTCTAATTAAGTTACTTATTCTTTAATAAATAGAGCTATATTCCTCAAAAAAAAAAAAAAAGGATCCAATTTGCTTTATTGAATGATTCCTTGAATTAGGCAATATTCCATCTAACAAGTAGAGGGGAGTTCCAAGGGCTACAGAAATGGAAGGGTTTTAGAAGGCAGGGTAAGTAGGTCATCAACAGAAAACAGAATTATTTCAAATTTGTTCATGTTAGGGTTGGATTAAAAAAAAAAAATCTTATTAGGTGGGTTACCTCATCTCAGATTACCTCACTGACACTGATTAGAAAATTTCTGACTATTTTAGACTACATTTCAAAGGGAAGCTGAATTAGTTAGGTATCTAAGACCCAGCTTGTTGATATGGTCTAGCATAAATGACCTCATTCAGGGCTTGTAGACTTTACAAACAGCTTTTAAAATTCGAAATTAATAGAGGTTGTGTATCGATTTTTTTTCAATACAATTGAATACAATTCAATACAATGTTGAATTCAATACAATTCAATACAAAATCAATACAATTTTTTTCAATGTTCTGCCTAAACCAACCAATTTATTCTCAGGAATTCTTTATCATATATTATAGTTTCACTTGTTATTCTCTTTGTTTCATCCTTCTGAAATTAATACCATAGCTACTGTATCCTTTGTGTGATTTAGAATACTTTTTATTTCTTACACGAATTCTAATCTGTTT
>NW_011470038.1:0-581 GCF_000754665.1 Bison bison bison
ACTTGCAAGCTAATTAGTGTTCCTCTCACCATTTCTTGGAGCCTGGCAGAAGCTGTGAGGCTCTGAGGAGGGAGACAAGCACTCTATTGCCCATGGCAAAGTAAATAGCAGGAACATCCCAAGTTCCACAAGGGTAACACAACTTGGCCCAAGTAGATGTCAGCACATGCAGTGGTTAGCGCTGCAGGAGAGGAACGCTGAGCCTTAGGAATCTGCCATTTTATGATATATAATATGTTAGCAAGCTGCTTTGTGTGCTGCAGGTAAATTGATCAATGTCTGGAAGAAGACAGAGAATGAATGGTCAGGGCCTTACATTCTTGGCATACCCAACAAGATATGTAGGAATGTAAAAGTTCCACGGAGGACCATCTTCTTCAGAAGTATTTACTCTATCAGGTCCTATAACAATGCTCTGAATACATCCATATTTTTCAGCCCCATGCCACAAAGCAGGTAAAATATCATAACCTACAGACACACAAACACACGTGCCCTACTTCCACATCCTGCTTTTATCACTACACTGTCATCGTACTGATTGGGTTGAGAAATGTGACAGTTGTTCAAATTCACACATG
>NW_011470039.1:0-639 GCF_000754665.1 Bison bison bison
AGCTTGGATCTTCTAACACCACCCAGGAAATACTAATGCCAGTAACATCCACCACTCTGTTAGGCATATGGCAGCTCAGGGACTGATATGGAAACACCCTCTTTCTGTCATTCACACCCACTTGTTACAGCATCTGTAAAGGTTGTGACTTTAGAGGACAGATGGGAGAGGTTTCTATTAAAAGGAAAAAAAAAAAAAATACAACCTTCAGGCTCACTAGAGAAAAATCCCCTGACTTACCATGTGAATGGCTACAATGGCCTCAGGTGTGTAATGAGCATAGAGGATAGTGATGACTGTGAAAGAAGTCTCCAAACCAGGACAACAGGCATGTCATCAGGTGAGCCCAGTGTGACAGAAGCTGGGGCAGAGGTGGTGATGGGCAAGAAGGAGTAATGAGGGATTATTTATTTTTCCTAATTTTAAAAAATATTAAGCTTTTATAGACTATATTTGAACATTTTGGTAGCTATAAAACAGATAAATAAAGTTTCCTCACTACCTTCTTGACAATAACTCCGTTTCTCTCTGTTCTTAAACTTTGTTCAAGTTTGAAAATTGAATGCAATATGTGTCGATTCTTATTTCTTAATGGTGACTGTGCATTGAGGAGAGAGGGTAGAGTGGACCGAATAAAGT
>NW_011470040.1:0-516 GCF_000754665.1 Bison bison bison
AATAAACCAAAAAGCAAATTGACAATCTTGTGTTACGTGAATGCACTGAAAATGTACTTAACTGGTCCCTTGCCGTGTTTTCTAAATATTCTATTATTACGTAATGCTGATGTCAACATTCTTAATATATATTTAGTTGCACAAATGTTCTCACACACCCATTTTTTGTCATCTGGCTTTGCTTGGTAAAGACTAAAAGTCCAATTACATAGTCAAGTTTTCAGTCGTTTCCTTTATGGCTTCTGAGCCTTGTATTTTTGTGCTTTAGTAACATCTCAACTCTGAAATTACAGAATAAAACGTATTCCGTGCTTTTGTTCTTTCCGTTTTCCTTTCGCTGTTCCAGCTCACAGTTCACACAGCCCAGCCCCTGCAGAATCTCCCTTGCTCAGGTTGGCCTGCGGCCCTGCAGTCTCGCGGGGAGGGCCTCTCCGCCGCGGCCTCCCGCTCTCCGCCCGCCCTCGTCTGCCGCCTGGGCCGCTCCGCGACGCCGCGTCGCGCTGTCCCGAGCGGGGA
>NW_011470041.1:0-652 GCF_000754665.1 Bison bison bison
AGATCAAACAGAACAAGAATTACATGGGGCTGAGTGAACACATTAGGCATGATTACAGCTTTTGTTTGGACTACTGCTGATGCCTTAATGTTCTATTCTCTGGAGAACAACTTTCTCTTCTAACTTCAGCTATCTAAGATTCATAATAGTTTAGTAAATCATACTGCTGTAAATGTAAGTGAGGTATTTATCTTCTTTTCCCTGCCTGATCACTCTAGAGTTTGAATATTCTTATTAAGTATTCTCATTTTCATAGTAATACAATGAATGGTATAGTTCAATATGAAACTTTCCTCTGTATTGATTTGATTATATAAGCTTTTAGTGGACTATCACATTTGAAAACAATACCTATAATCAGACATGATCAGATAGTTAAAGAAATTAAAGGTGATTTTATGAAGCCAATGCTTACAAAGTCCTCTTGGGCAAATGGGCCTCCTACCTGGATTACAGCTTTCTCAGTCTTAGAGCTGAGTAGGAGAGGTCACCACCTGGCAGGCCTAGCAAACTTAGGATACTGTGAGGACTTCAAGAAGAGATTAGTTTACCTAAATCTGCATGTGAATTCTGGTGGTAAGTTCTTGGCATGGCTTCCTAGCCTTGAGAGGCTTTTCAAAGTCCAGTCTAAGACTCCTTATGAAAAGTTCCA
>NW_011470042.1:0-751 GCF_000754665.1 Bison bison bison
ACCCCAACCACAACTGAAGAGGAACTGAGAGAATCTGCCTCAATTCAAGAGAAGCCCTATTCTGTATCACGAGGGGATCCCCCAGTGACAAAGTCAGAGGCACTCCAACACCAGAGCTGGACATGATGCCCTCACCACAACTATAGAGCAGCCCCCGGGACATCCCACCTTATAGGGGTCACTCTGTAGCAAATAGAGATGAGCCAATGAAGTAACTCAAGAGGAGCCACTCAAAATTAGAGAGTAGCAATCCCACAAAAAAAAAAAAAAAAAACTAGTAAGGAGACCCCGATGCCAAAAGTAGACAGGACTCCCCCCTCCATGGAGACAACACACCACAACTCAAGAGGAAGCATCACCACAACACGAGAGGAGCTCTGAGTTCCCTGCCTCAAATCAAGAGGGGCGTTTCATGGCAACTTGAGAGGAAATCTGAGTTTTGCACTGTAATCCAGAGGAAAACCAAGTACCTGCCACAACTCGATAGGAGATTGGGGCCTACTGCTGCAACTCAAGAGGAACCCCTAGTTTCCCAACACAACTTGAAAGGACCCCAAATCCCTGGGTGCAACTTGAGAGGTGCCACCACCAGAACTCAAGAGGAGCTCTGAATCTGCTGCCTCAACTCAAGAGGAGCTCCCATGGCAAATCGAGATAAGACCTCAGCATGACTAGAGAGGAGCACCAGGCCACACAAGAGGAACCCAGGTACACATCACTGTAAGGAAGGAGCACCCAAAGCACAATTAGA
>NW_011470043.1:0-740 GCF_000754665.1 Bison bison bison
CTCGGGGATACATTCCAGATGCACCCCGGGCGACAGGCATTCATCTCGAGTGGAAGCAAAGAACCCCGCTCTGCACTCGAGTAGCGATGGGTATCTCTTGGAGCTCACTGGGTGAACTAAAGGGAGTCATGCCTCCTGAGCGTTTGGAGAGAGGTCGGGAGATTGGTCTGTAGGCCATGCCGGAGACGAAGGCCCTCATCTCGCGATGACGGTGGAGTCTTGGGGTTGTTCTCGAGCGGCGGCCCCAGTGTGCGGTTTCTCAAGAGGTACGACAGCGAGGTCAGTGAGCCTCTCGTGGGGCGCCAGGGAAGTGGGGTCTCCATGCGAGTGGCGAGGGGGAGCGCGTCCTAGCTCTCGAGTCATGGTAGGGGAATGTGGCCTCCAGACATGTTGAAGAAGGTCTATCGATGTTTTCTCAGGTTAAAGCAGGAATCCCTGGCTTCCCTGGACTTGTGCAGGTGACCTCAGGGGGCTTCTCATGGTGGCTCTGAGAAGTCAGGGAAACTGGATTTGGGAGGGGCATCTTGGGACTCCACTGGGTTTGGTGCATTGGAAGAGGGCCTCGTCTCCAGTTGAGGCAGGAACCTCAGAGTTCCTCTGACTTCAGACTCAGATCGCAGAGTCCCTGCAGACTTGGGACAGGAAAGTCAGGACTCGTCTTGGGTTGAGGCATGGAACTCCGCTTGCCTCTCGAGGTGTCCCCGGGGAGAGAGGCCACTTGTCGAGCTGTATTTGGAACC
>NW_011470044.1:0-2889 GCF_000754665.1 Bison bison bison
ATATTTCACTGCCTGAGCCACCAGAGAAGCCCAAGAATACTGAAGTGGGTAGCCCATCCCTTCTCCAGGGAGTCTTCCTGACCCAGGAACTGAACCGGGGTCTCCTGCCTTACACGTGGATTCTTTATCAGCTGAGCTACCAGGGAAGTCCATACGTGTGTAAATATAATCAAACTAGCGTAGAGAAGTTTTCTTCTTTAAACTGTGAGCTTTAGAATCAGATAAACTTACATTTGAATCCTGATTCTGTTATTTTCTCTTTGTCTTTTTGGCAAATTAGTTTACCTGTCTATGCTTCCAATTCCCCATCTGTAAAATGGAGATAATAAAGATCTCACAGAATTATTGTAAATTAAAATCACCTATGTAAAACATAGCATATTCCACATGCACAGCAATGCAATAAATGGGAATAAACTGAATGACTTTTAAAAACCTCCTAGATTATTTTTGTTAATCTTTTTAAAAAATAGAAAAAACATATCAATTTTATTTTTTTTTTCTTAAATGTGATAACTTGGTCTTATAAAAATGTCAATAATCTCCAATTAGTAAATTACTATAATCACAATAAAGTTTGGAAGTTATTATTTGGAGTGAGATAAGTTTATAAAAACATCATTGTTAAAAAAAAATACCAACCAAGAATGATAGAAGAAAAACCTGAAAAAGACATGCAGTTGGGTGAGGGGATGGCAGGACAGACCCACCAGAAATTCAAACATACTCAGATCAGATCAGATCAATTTTAAAAGAAGGGTGTGTCACTTCATAGATACTATTCCATTCGGCTTTAGAATCTTACTTTTGATGAATTAATCACTCTGATCATATAACTATGGAAACAGCGTATGTGTGGCTGAATTAGAAGCTCCCAGCCCTGCTCAACAGGAGCCATAGAGACTGGGTTACTAGTGGAGAGTGAACTAATTCCCCAAAGTGCCCATGGGGAACAGAGGACTTGTAAGCGGTGTCCAGCCTTCTAGTGCTAGGTCCACTTTACTCAAGGTGTTCTTTGCTGTCAATGAACATTTTGTAAGCCATGGGGCTAGAGAATTAAGTACAAACACCTAACCACACTGTGATGGAGCAACATCCTCTAAACCTAAATATATTTCCCCAACTAAACTCAAAACCTTGGTGGCCTCATATGACTAAGGTCCAGGTGTTAATAATTTCTGAATCCATGGAATAAAATTAGTACCTGGCCTGTAGCCTGAGCTAACTAAATATTTGTTAACTGTTCATGCAATCAATGAATATCTTTTACAATAGTCATGCTGGCAAATAGTGTCCTTTTAAGGTCAACGATAATAGCCTTAAACATTGAAGAAAGCAGCTCATTACTGTTTTCTCACTACATGCTGCTCTGCCTCTCATCTGTGCAATCCAGATGGAACTGAGACACCCCCAGACTGGGCCATGTCAAATGATATCTGAAATGACAGGGTTCACCCCACTCACTCTTTGGAAACAAGTCTGAAAACACTGTGTGAGCATGCTTACACAGACACACACTCACACACACACTCACACTCACACACACACACACACACACACATGCACACACATTTCCCACAGAAGTAGGGAGCACCTTCACTAAATATTCATCCTAGGATTAGGAACAGACATTCTGTTTCCCAAAGAGCACAGTATAAAAAATATTCTGATCTGGTTCCAGAAATCATACACTTATGGAGAGTATTTAAATCATGATTTTCTAGGGAATATTCCAGAAATGATAACTATATTTAAAATAATGAATAGAATGATGGCATTCACCAAATAATCTTGATTGGCTCATGCTTGCCCATGGGCTCCCTTTACATGGGGTTTAGTCTAAATGTATAAAAATACATAGATTCCCAATCCTTATCCCTTGAGATCATCCTAATTCTGTCCCAGTAAGTCTATGCCCTGGGTTTCTCTATTTTTAGAAGCTTCAGGCTGATTTCAGTTCCAGGTATGAGAACCACTCTCTTGAATCAACTCAAAGACCTTTCTGTTCCTAAGAGTCAATGAGTCAGCCAGGTGAGTAAGCTGTAACATCTTGTCACCCCACAGATATTGACATGCCTGGTATGGTTCCCTGGAAATAGGCATCTGACTTCATTAGGCCGCCTCTTAGATGTGCATCTGAAAGCTGCAAGCCAGGTATGAGAGGATACCCATCCAGTTTTATGTCAGTTCCTCAGTCAAGAGTATACTTTTTACTGGGATCCCCTGCACAAACTTCAGAGATTTTCTCAGGATCCTGGTGTGAATCTGATGAGTCCAGATGTGAGTCATCATTCATGCTCTGTGTTTCTCCAGTCCCTGGAGCTAAGCCAATCACCTAGAGGCATCAGCTCATGGTAGAAGATTCTATCTCTTGCTCCTAGGTTCTTTCCTTATTGAAACCTCAAACCCCATTTCGTCTAGACCCATGATCTGAACTTTCCTCTTTGCAAAATGTCCAGAACCAAGAAGCAACATTGAAACTTCGTCACCTGGGTGTGTGTAAGGACTTGGGGTAAGTACAACTACAGGATGGACAATCACCCTGTAATCTTCTTTAACACCCCACATCAATAGGAGCCAATAGTTATTTCTGCAGCTTTTCTCTGATAGCACCTAACACCACTGTAATCTGACAAACACTTGCGTACTTTCTTACTCAATAAGTCTCCTCCAGAAAACTAGTGTTATGAGGACAGAGACTTGGACTTGCCTTGTTCACTCACATCCCCAGCACCTAGCAAAAAGCCTGGCACACAGTGCTGATGGAAGTTTCACTCAATAATAAAGGACAAGAGGAGAGTGAAAAAGTTGGCTAAAAGCTCAGTATTCAGAAAACGAAGATCATGGCATCTGGTTCCATCACTTCATGGGAAATAGATGGGGAAACAG
>NW_011470044.1:4657-4832 GCF_000754665.1 Bison bison bison
CTAGTCAAGGCTATGGTTTTTCCAGTGGTCATGTATGGATGTGAGTGTTGGACTGTGAAAAAAGCTGAGCGCCAAAGAATTGATGCTTTTGAACTGTGGTGTTGGTGAAGACTCATGAGAGTCCCTTGGACTGCAAGAAGATCCAACCAGTCCATTCTAAAGGAGATCAGTCCTG
>NW_011470044.1:4932-6015 GCF_000754665.1 Bison bison bison
TCCTATTACAATATAAACACCTCAGAGAAATGTGAAAACATTGAGTTCTAATAGCACTGCAGGTGCTGTGTGTATTCTGATTTTACTAAAGTAAAAAATTGGATTGCAAAAGAAAATCAAGTAGTAAGAGAGATAACATCAGGCACCAGATCTGGCTCTCCCTGATGACATTCTTACTCATGGGTATGGTAGCCAAGAAGAAACAAATTTTAAAAAATGCCCAAATCATCACCCCAAAAGTAGATGATATGTAAGCACTAAAAATTATTTTATTCTGCTCTGGGGCCCACTTTATACTCCACTCTTCATTTCTCCAGCTCTTTATGAGCCTGTGCTGCAGAAGCTCTTTATCCCCAAGTGGAAGTGCTCATTTCCCCACTTATCTGAGGGGCCAACAGGTCAAGATAACACGATGTACTGAGAAATGACTGGGTCCTTCCAGGGTTTACATGTCCTTAGAGTAATAGGTCCAGAGGACCCCTGACTCCTGCCTGGAGACTTCCCTTCCCCACCAGACGGAAGTTCCATGAAGACAGAAGAGCATTTACCCTCCTCGCTGTCATAGCCCCAGCGCTTAGCTCAGAGCCCCTCCTGTCAGGTATTCTCAATAAATACCCAGCGGACGTAAAACCTGCTTGCAGCCAGTGGGGCAACTGGAAGCATTTTTGTCCCCGAGGGACACCGGACAGTGTCTGGAGAAGTTTTTGTCGTTATACCTCATGAGGAAGGGGTGGAGAGGACCGATACGACGGGCTACCTGGTGGAGGTCAGGCATGCTGGTAAAACCCTAGGATGCACAGGACAGCCTCCATAACAATTTCCCAAAGTATCAACCCTGCTGAGGTTGAGAAACTCTGTTCTAATACACTGTAGCCCTTCGATTAATTAAAAAAACACAAAAAACTGAGAACTGAAGAGATAATATTTGTGACTCAATCTTGCCCCTCAGAATGGTGGCAGAGTCAGACCTAGGGCCTGACTCCCAGTCCAGGCTCCTTTCCTCACTTATTACTACTCCAAAAATCAGGACAAGCCTCTTCACAGCTCTCGTGTGGTTTCTCAGGCCAAACAAGCTCATGCTAA
>NW_011470045.1:0-737 GCF_000754665.1 Bison bison bison
TTTTTTTTTTGTTGTTTGTTTGTTTGTTTGTTTTAAGGTGGAGACTCTGCATCATAATAGTGTTGAATTTCATGGCAAGAGAAGCACCCTGGTCTATATTATAGCTTAAAATCTAGGAGAGTTTCACAGGATACTTGTTGGTTGTTCATAAATGAAAAAAAAAAAAAAAAATTAACTTATGGGAGTCACATTTCCTCACCTGAACAGTTTAGGCACCAAAGAACTGACGGTTTTGAACTGCAGTGTTGGAGAGTCCCTTGGACTGCAATGAGATCAAACCAGTCCATCCTAATGGAAATATATCCTGAATGTTCATTGGAAGGACTGATGCTGAAGCTAAAGTTCCAGTACTTTGGCCACCTGATGCAAAGAGCCAACTCATTAGAAAAAAACCCTGATGTTGAGAAAAATTGAAAGCAGAAAGAGAGGGGGATGATAGAGGATGAAGTGGTTGGATGGCATCATTGACTCAATGGACATGAGTTTCAGCAAGCTCCAGGAGATGGTGAAGGACAGGGAAGGTTGCAAAGAGTTGGACACACCTGAGTGACTGAGCAACAACAACAACCTCTTATTTTGTCATCAGTTCAGTTCAGTTCAGTCGCTCAGTCTTGTCTGACTCTTTGTGACCCCATGAATCGCAGCATGCCAGGCCTCCCTATCCATCACCAACACCCAGAGTTCACTCAAATTCACATCCATCGAGTCGGTGATGCCATCCAGCCATCTCATCCTCT
>NW_011470046.1:0-539 GCF_000754665.1 Bison bison bison
TTGATGAAGGGAAGCAGAGAGTAGCAGGGAGGGATCCATGCCAAAATAACTGTGGGAACCTCGGCAGCCAGAAGCCAGGTTGGTAGGCCTGGCCCTGTGGTATGAGGGCAGAAGGCTGGTGCTATCATCCCCAAGGCTGACTGTCAGCCTGATGGGTAGCCAGTCTGGCTGCAGAGGTTTCCCTTTTTGACATGGGGTGAGCCACAGACTGCACTGGTCCTTGAGACCTGTCTTTGTTTGGATATGGGATGTAGGGCAAGGATTAGCACCCTGCCCCACTCCTAGAAGGACAGGCTCTGGGTTTGGAGACAGAAAGTCTCCTTGGTGGCAGGGGCTGGCTGTCGTTTTGAGTCTAGTGATTGGGCAGATTGTCTTGAGAGGATGGGTTCTTGGGTTGCTCAGTCACTCAGTCATGTCTGACTCTTTGTGAACCCATGGACTGTCACCCACCAGGCTCCTCTGCCCGTGGAATTTTCCAGGCAAGAATACTGGAGTGGGTTGTCGTTCCCTGCTCCCTGGGATCTTCCCAACCCAAGGAT
>NW_011470047.1:0-901 GCF_000754665.1 Bison bison bison
GGAATTGTCCTTTGCATGAACTTCTTTTTAAGAGCAATGAATTCTTTTTTTCCCCAGAACCTCTGCTTATGATCTTCTTGGCCAGCACCAAGCTCAAGGCTGTATTTAAACTAATAATTATTAAGGGTAATAGGACAGCCATATTGACTTAGACCCAACATGATTCAATCTTCATGGTGAGGTTGAGCATAATATTTATGGAACCACAAATGGGATTATTTAGGAAATACAGGGATGCCTGTTGAATAGAAAATCAACATCCCTGCAATAGAAGAAGATTTGCCCAAGGAATAGAACTTGGTAAGGGCAATTGTGCCCAAAAGAAGAGTTGATGAGAAGACACAGGTATTGGAAGCTATTAGACTTAATGAGGGAATGGTTGACCCTTGAACAACATAGGTTTGAACTGTGCAGGTCCACATAGATCAGGTCAGTGCCCCTAACCCTCGTGTTGTTCAAGAGTCAGCAGTATTTCAAATCACCCCACTTAGCTGGACTATAGGTTGTGAAAGGGGAGAGTGAAGCACAAGACTGGTAAGTCATTTGGAACATGCTTACAGTACCGCTGATGCCAAGCAGTGGTTTTGGATGAATGAGAAAACTTTGGAAAACAGATGTTCAATTTGCAGTTATAATTACTGTACATGTTAAAAGTATGATTTTTCAAGTCCTGAACATGTTAAAACAGATACAATCTCTTTTACTAAATTTGTAATTTTACAGAACCATACAAAGATCTATATGGGCTTTCCAGTGATTAAGTGGTAAAGAATCCACCTGCAATACACAAGCCACAGGAGACTCGGGTTCAATCCCTGGGTCGGGAAGATCCCCTGGAGGAGGGCATGGCAACCCACTTCAGTATTCTTGCCTAGAGAATCCCATGGGCAGAGGAGCCTGG
>NW_011470048.1:0-1005 GCF_000754665.1 Bison bison bison
GAAGAGCTTCTACTGGTAAAGGCTGTGGACAATGTCATGAATTCAAATTCTGCACAATTTAAACAAGAGCTATTTCCATAAGCTGCTTTAATTAATTTTAAGTTTGTGCTTTAAATTCCCTAGACAGAGTGAAATGGATAAAGAATCAGCTGTTTTCAGACTTTGTTAAGATTTCAGTTAAACTTTTCCTGAAGGTACCAGACCTTGGCTGTGTCATCACGACCTTGACTTGGCAGGTGTCAGGAGCAGCTTCCTTTTTTGGGTACCGTCTTCAGCAGTCTCCTTTCTTCAGAACCACAACTCACTGAGGCCAAGTAAACGTCTGAGGTAGACCAAAGCTGATGAATCCATCACAGAAATTACAATTAAGCGGCCCAGGGTAACATCGCTTGACTTGATCACATATAACTGAAGGCTCATCAAGTGTATCATAACTTTTTACTCATTTTTTATATTTTATTCATTTATTTTTATTACTATAAAACTGGGTACACTGATTTAAAAATAAAAAAAAAAACTTGGAAAATCCAGAAGAATACAAAGAAATGAAAACGACCCATACTCGCATTACTTAGCTTCCGCCACCTAATTATTTTGGTATATTTCCCTCCTCCTATGTATACTGCTTTTAGCATAATGTAAGCATTTTAATAGATGCATAATGGTTTGGAGATTACCATAACTTATTTATTATAGATGGGGTCACAAAGAGTCGGACACGACTGAGCGACTGATCTGATCTGATTTATTATAGAATTTTAGAGTAGGAAAATTCCTATTTCAAAAATCTCTACTGAAAAAACAAATCCAATGTATAAATCAGATGAGAGAGAAGCTGATTAATTAATTCTGTCATTCAAAAAAATCAAACATTTGTTTCTCAACCAAATTAAATCATTTACATTGCTATTTAGCCCAAATCCATCTACCTAACAAAAACAACTCATATTACTCATAAACAAAAAAAGAAATCTGCTACTTATTTAAAGTACTGGAATTTTGTGG
>NW_011470049.1:0-3067 GCF_000754665.1 Bison bison bison
AGCAGGGTGAGTGTGGGCTGCAGGGATGGGGTGGGAGCCCTGGCCCTTGGCTTTCCAGGGGCGGCTCTTTGGCTGTAATGACAGCACACACTGGACACCAGGAAGTTCTAGGGAGGGCCTGCCTGTGCTCTGGGATGCTCAACAGTCATTCTCCCGTGTCTGACACCCCTGGGATCGCAGTCTCCAAACTACCCTTGCTCACCACTATTCCCCTGTGTGTACGTTCTCGGACACTCAGTCGCGTCCAGCTCTTTTGCAACCCTACGGACTGTGGTCCTACCAGGCTCCTCTGTCCGTGGAGTTTTCCAGGCAAGAATACTGGCGTGGGTTGCCATTTCCTCCTCCAGGGGTTCTTCCCCACCCAGAGAATGAGCCCACAGCTCTTGCATCTCCTGCCCTGGCAGGTTCTTTACCACTTGCCACGTGGAGAGCCAGGTTCTATGGCCCAACCGGAGGAGCCCCTCTGGGCTCTGCTGGAGGTGAGGCTAATTTTCACCAAGGTCATGGGATGCAAGTGGAGACCAGAGGGTAATGGGGCATTTGCTCTTGGGATTTGTAGGCTAGTCCATCCTAACTCCAGATCAAGACAGGCTGAGGCCAGAATAATGGTGAATAGCGGTCCCAGGACTGGGACAAAGGGGGATGTTGCAAACATGGAGGTATGGGCTGTGAGCCCTCCAGTTCCTCTCTGAGCACCTTGAAAACACCTGAGCCCAAAAAGCTAGGGGATACCACAAACTGCAGAGTAAGCAGAAAAAAGGCAGCAGAGGGTAGAGAAGGCTCTGGAAATCCTATATTTGGGTCTATCCTCAGTTACCTGGGCTTCCTTGGTAGTTCAGATGATAAAGAATCTGCCTGCAATGCAGGAGACCCCGGTTCGATTACTAGGTCAGGAAGATCCCTTGGAGCAGGGATAGGCTACCCACTCCAGTATTCATGGGCTTCCCTGGTGGCTCAGATGGTAAAGAATCTGCCTACAGTGCTGAAGACCTGGGTTGAGGAGATCCCCTGGAGGAGGGAATGGCAACCCACTCCAGTATTTTTGCCAGGAGAATCCCCATAGACAGAGGAGCCTGGGGGGCTACAGTCCATGGGGTCACAAAGAGTCAGACACGACTGAGTGACTCAGTACTAAGCGCTTGATTACCTACAAAGACATTTTCCCTAGAAGTTTGTGAATCTCTCTGGATGTCACAGAGCCACCAAAAGGACGTAGGAGGTTATCTATCTAGTCCAGCCCCTCAGTGCCCAGAAGAGCACATTGAGGCCTAGAGGGAGAAGAGGAATGACTCTTTCTGACTCCCCCAAGACTCTTGGCCCAGAGGGAGTGCCCTGGGCTGAGCAGGGAGCAAAGCTGGGGCCTCGTGCCTTCAACCTGTAAGAAGCAAAGCGGCATGGAGGAGTGAGAGCTCTGCTCCGAGGTGAAAGGCGATCCCTTCACAGTCCTCAGATTTACACTTGTTCCATCAGTTGCCCAGGTGACACTGCTCTGGGTGGGTACTCACACTGGGGACTCACACTCAGGACTCAGCCCGACCCAGACCCCGCTCAGAGCTCTGTGGGGCTGGCCTGGCAGCTGGCGACAGAGGGAAGATGAGAGGGATGCTGTGCCTCAGGAAATAGAACATTTGGGGCTTTGCAGGTGGAACTAGAGTGTCTGATTATGTATCCAGTGCGTCACTAGACCAACTTTCATTAACTGTCAATCACGTAAGAGCTGCTGCCCTCAGTGACAGTTTACTCCATGCCGGACGGCGTGCTAAGAGCTTTAAATGCATCGCCTCACTTAATCCTCAGAAAAACCCTGTGTCACGGGTCTCAGTATCCCAGTTTACAGATGTGAGGCTGAGGGCTCAGTAAACCTCCCAGGAGTGCTTCCTGGTAAATGCCAAAGCCAGGGTGAAACCCAAGACTTGCAGACTCTGAAGGCCAGCTCCTAGGACAGCAGAAATCCTGAGTCTCTGTCCGTCTCTGGGCTGAGCGAGGAGGGTCTCTGCCCTGGCTCTGCTCCACCGGAGCCCACCATCCAGGGCAGGTGTGTGCACAGACAGGTGGCCGGGAGAGCGACAGCAAAACCACCAGGGCCCTGACTCATCAAGGCCCTGGGAACCGACTCCACGGCCCAGGCAGTGGGGAGGGGCTTCTGTGATCCAGAGCCCTGGTTCTCCTGCTCCTGCTGATCACTGGCCACTCCCAAAGGGTCTGCTACAAAGGATGCACTTGTGCCTTCTGAGGAAAACCACTTTTACTGGAAACGTTTTGCCTAGCCAACGGCCCAGAAAGGCAACGAGGGTATTTATCCCATTTTATAGCTGAAGGGACCGTGGTCCAGGAGGCAGGTTGGCTTGGCCGAAGTCACAGAGCTGGGAAGGGGCAGACTTGGGGTCAGACCCAGTGGTCCTGACTTCTGCTGAGCATCCCTGCTGCTCGGGCTCAGAGCCCTGGGGGTCTGAATCCTGCATGGAGGATGTTGTTACCTCCATCACCAAAGGGACCTGTGGGGGCTAGAACAGCAGCCTGCTGACTCACTGGGTTCACTCTGCTTGCTCTGCACTACGAATCACTGTCCGTGGAGTGAGGGGAGCCTGGGATATTCAGTGAGCACCCACCCCGGCACCCTCATGCTCCTCGGGGCTGCTTCTCACACCTCTCTGCAGAAGGGCCCATCCCTGAAGCCCACCCTGTTCCCCTGAAGCTGCTCCTCCCAGCTGTCAGGGTCGTACCAGGAGCACCAGCACGCATGCATGCTCAGTCACTAAGTCATGTCCTACTTTGCAACCCCATGGACTAATCCACCAGGCTTTTCTGTCCATGGGATTCTGGAATCCCATTTCAAGAATATTGGAGTGGGTTGCCATGCTCTCTTCCAGGGGATCTTCCTGACCCAGGGATCGAACCCGCATCTCCTGAGTCTCCTGCATTGGCAGGCAGGTTCTTTACCACTGAGGCACCAGGGAAGCCCCGAAGAGCACCAGAGGCCTCCCTAAGGCAGACGTTTTGGTTCTGCTTTTCCCCCAGCTTTCCCTCAACATGCACACACACACACACACACACACACACACACACA
>NW_011470050.1:0-565 GCF_000754665.1 Bison bison bison
GAATTTAAAAACTCTTACAAAATATTTCACAGTCAACTGAATATAAATTTAAGTAGTTGCCATATTTGAATATTATATTTTCAAATGTAAAAGAGTGATGTCCACAAACTGTCGAAATTATCCAGTTTAACACGCAGTGTAAGGCAATGACCAAGTGCAAAGGTAACTGTCCAAGGCACTATAGGAATCTCTGGATAACCGGGGAATGGTCACCTGCCTTGCAGCACGCATGCACAGAAGGAAGATGACCATGTCAACAACGTCTGCAAGATCAGTTAATGCTTCATGTGCTAAAAAGGTACATATTGATCTAAAATTAGTAAAGGCCACTCTTCTGAATGATTACAGGGAGTGCTGTCAGGAAATCCTGTCGGCTCTACATTCAAAATACATCTGGAGTTCACTCACTCTTCGCCACTTTCATAACTATCCTAACAGCCCGGAGAACTCCTGCCTTGTTTCTCCACTTCCGCTTATGCCCACTTCAGTCTATCCACAACACGATACTCAGAGTCATCATTTAAAAACACAAGTCACAGGCTTGCTAAAGAGGAGGAAGAGGCAA
>NW_011470051.1:0-614 GCF_000754665.1 Bison bison bison
TTAATAAAATTATTTCTCTCTTTTTCTTTGTATATATTTTATCTGTCAACCATTAACTTAAAATATCACCGCTCAAATACAAAGTTCTAACTTAGGAAGACATTAAGAAGGTTTAATAATAAACCAATTATTTTGGACTTAAAACACTCTTATCCCCTCAGAGAAACAGTTTTACAATAATGGTTATAGTCCCTGTCTAATATATATTAAGCAATTTAACTAGAGTGTAGCATATTTGCAATAAAAAATACCACGTGATAAATGACAGTTCACATCCATAGTGACTATGACTGACTGAGACTTGAAAGCAGGCTGCTGCCATCTCAGAGGGAATTGCTGTCCCCTCAAAAAGGCAAGGGTACTGTGGGGAGACAGGTGGGTAAGTGGCCCTTCACTTAAGGTGGAGCTCAGGACTCCACTCCCCACACCTCCAGAGAGTACCCATGCATCTCCCTTCCAATGGAGGGACTGGAGGAGGCAGAAAGCAGAGGACAGGCTTGGGAAAGGGTGGGGAGCTGCAGAGAGTGGGCGGAGACCACGTGGTCAACTGGAAATGCAGCAGTCAGATAAACCACCACCACTCACCAGCAACGGCAACACCATCCAATCCAGGC
>NW_011470052.1:0-501 GCF_000754665.1 Bison bison bison
CCACACCCCCAGCTTGGCTCCTGGTTTGCTTTCAGCGGTGATGGAAATCCTTTCACGTCAGTTCACAGAGTGCTACAGAGTATTTCATACTGGCTGCAGAGTATTCTGTCGCGTGGATGCACCCTGCTTGATGGAATTACCCCTCTTAGGAGACGTTTGGGCTCTTGCCAGTCTTTTACTCTCAGGAGCTGCGGGCAGTGGTGGTTTAGTATGGATAGCTGTAAGCTCAGGAGCTTTAGTATGGATAGTATGGTGGTTTAGTATGGATAGCTGTAAGCTCAGGAGCAAGATCTACCGTAGACTCAATTCCTAAAAGTGGAAGGGGCTGGTCAGAGGGTGCAGGTACTGGTCAAGTTCATATTTATTGCCAGATTGTTCTCTGAAGACCTTTTGCACTGGCTGAGACTTCCGTACAGTGCATGGGCTACAATCCCTGATTGAGAGCCCTTGGCTAATCTTCCAGGTCACTGGTTCTCAGTCTTGACTGCGGTCAGAGTTACC
>NW_011470053.1:0-521 GCF_000754665.1 Bison bison bison
CCCCCAAATTCCCTCTTAAACCATGTTAATAATGTATTCTGAAATGCTTAAGAACAATTTGGCCAGTTTTTAACCTACTGTGCAAAAGTATTTCTACTTCTTTAAAAAGCAGCAGAGAGGACCAAACATGGTTGTTTTTAATGCTGCCACCACACGTGGCTAATAGGAAGATCAGAGAACAGTGTTTCAGGGCCCCTCTGTTATCTACTGAAGTCGTACTATGGAGCTATCAGCCTTTACAAAATAAGCTTTCAGCTGAATTATCATTTTAATATGTGTTCTCAAGGGGTACTATGATTGGACAGAACAAGGTACCAAATGCTGCCTCAGAGACCCTCAATTGTCCCCAAAAGAGACTTCTAAGGACAAGTCAACGGCATCGTCACAATCTTCCATCTACAGCCCCATCTCTCAAATATACAAACTCATTTTCTTAAGACTATGGATACATAACAGGGTCTCATAAAATCCAAATTAATTTAATTGCATAACTCACTGCATACATATTTTAAAAGAACACT
>NW_011470054.1:0-645 GCF_000754665.1 Bison bison bison
AAAAGAGAAAAAAAAACCCACTAATATCTCTTAAGATATAAAATCTGACTCTTTAATTGAAGAATTTTAGGAAAACAATTGGTACCACTATAATAAAACCAACTACCTCTATAAGCCTTCATATTTGTTGTAAATAGGATTCTAAGGTCACATATCTTACATGTCTTACATGTAAAAGATGACTTTTTTCTCAGTATTAGACAAATGAAGGGTGATCAGTCACTGCTCAAGCATGTAAAATTGGTGCACACATAATCAAGACTGGGGACTACGGTTGCTTTCTGGCACATTTGACCTGAGACCTGGGAGACAGGGGCCTGGGGTAGGACAGGTCCTGCAGGTGATAGAGGTTCTCAGACAAAGGAAAACTGCCTTGCAAAGAATGTAATGCACAGAAAAATGTGGGACAGTCAAAAAAAAAACAAAAACAAACAAAAAGAGCAGAAAGCAATCCTGTGACTGAGCAGAGAGGATGATGGGGAGGGATTTATAGAACAAGGCCAGGAAAATCAGCCCAAAAAGACACATGTGGGACTTGAAGGGCTTATTAAATATTTTGAAGCTTATTGTAATGTCGTTTGGAACATTTTAGAATGAATTCAGTACAGAAACATTAAACCAAACAAAATTAGAGTAGCACTTTGA
>NW_011470055.1:0-584 GCF_000754665.1 Bison bison bison
ATACAAACTGCATGACTTTCACTTTCATTTTTGAGGAAAGACTGAGTTGAGCAAAGAATCAGGTAATGTATAGTCAATGTGCAGTGGTGATGAGAAGTGTTTAGAAAGTTCACAGTTGACTAGTGCTGTGTAACAAGGAAACTTCTCCAGAGGAAACACACACAGACACAGAGCTTCAGAATCACAACACTTGGGCTCACACATAGGCCCCCAACCATGATTCACACAAATCCACAACATCTAAATGATGTAGTTGCTCCCAGGTACCATAGAACAAAGACACTGTTCTTTCCTGGGAGATCAGTCTCTTCTCTTCACCTACAGCCCACACCCCAAGTAGGAATCTAGCATCAGGGCCACTCTCCAACCAGAGCCATTCAGAGAACCCCACCTTTATCAGTTGGATTGTCCCTCAGCAGAATGATGATCCCTGAATATTTACCGTGTTCATAGGCTTTCCCGGATTGCTGTGATTGCAGAGAAGAAAACGGAGAGTGTGTGTCAGCATCTTGAATTTTATGCACTAAGTCTTCTGTTATTTGGTTTTTGTCCTTCAGGTAACTAGCACTCTTTACTTCAGTGGC
>NW_011470056.1:0-1315 GCF_000754665.1 Bison bison bison
GAGATGGTTGGATGGCATCACCAACTCGATGGACATGGGTTTGGGTGAACTCTGGGAGTTGGTGATGGACAGGGAGACCTGGCATGCTGCGAGTCATGTGGTTGCAAATAGTCAGACATGACTGAATGACTGAACTGAACTAAACTGAACAGAAATTAAACATTAAGGACAGATATTAAAAGCAGTAAGAGAAAAGCAGTGAATAACATACATGGGGATCCCCATGAGGCTAACAGCTGATCCTTGAAGAGAAACTCTGCATGTCAGAAGGGAATGACAGGATATACTTAAGAGATAAAAGGGAAATACAATCAAGATTACTCTATTTAACAAGAATCTCATTCAGATTTGAAGGAGAAAATGACCACACTGACTGTAGCCCACAATGCTCCTCTGTCCAAGGGAATTTCTCGGCAAGAATATTGGAGTGGGTTGCCATTTCCTTTTTCAGTAGCATCATTCATTTCAATAATTACCTTAAATGTTAATGGACTAAATTCTATAAACAAAATACATAGATTGACTGAATGGATACAAACACAAGACCCCTATATATGCTATCTACAAGAGACACTTCAGACCTACAGTTTGAAAGTGAGGCACTGGAAAAAGATATTTCATGCAAATGGAAATCAAAAGGAATTGGGAGTAGCTATACTCATATCAAATAAAATACACTTTTAAATAAAGACCCTTACTAAGACACACAGAAGAACACTGCATAATGATGAAGGTTTCAATCCAATAAGAAGAAATAACAATTATAAGTATGTATGCACCCAACATGGAGAAGGAAATAGCAACCCACTCCAATGTTCTTTCCTGGAGAATCCCAGGGATGGGGGAGCCTGGTGGGCTGCCGTCTATGGGATTGCACAGAGTCAGACACGACTGAAGTGACTTAGCAGCATGCACCCCACATAGGAGAACCTTAATACATAAGGCACATGCTAACAACCACTAAAGGGGAAATCAACAGTAACAAAGTAATAGTGAGAGACTTTAATATTCTACTCACACCAACAGATAGATCATACAGACGTAAGATTAATAAGGAAACACAAGCTTTAAATGATACATTGGACCATTGAACCTAATTTATATCTGCAGCAGATTTCATCCAAAAACAGTAGATTGTGCTTTTTCCTTAAGTGTACACGGAACATTTTCCAGGATAGAATACATTTTGGGTCACAAATCAAGGCTTGGCATTTTTTGTTTTAATTGAAATAATTTCAAACATCTTTTCTGACCACAATGTTATGAGGTTAGATATCAACTACAGGATTAATCTCTATACAAGCAACTCATGCAG
>NW_011470057.1:0-560 GCF_000754665.1 Bison bison bison
TTGATGATTGCTTGTGGGAGTAAAAATGGCCTTGACTCACAAGCTCAGTGACTTGTATGAGATCTAGACATATCCTAAATGAAGCAGAGTAGAAGTACTGATAAGTGGAGAGAAGAAAATGTGTAGTAAGAGAATGTGTTTACAGAGAAAGAAAAATCACAGTTGACTTGGCTGCCTGGTCAGATTAGAGTGAAGATGAGTACCTTCTGAACAAAGTACTTATGTTTTTCCTGTGCACAGCCAAGAAGAGCCTCTTCTGATGCTGGAGTAGCTCAAGGACTGTAGAAGGCTACAGACTGTTAAACCTGGAACTAGGACATTATATGGTTTTCTCTGGTGGTTCAGACGGTAAAGAATCTGCTTGCAATGCAGGAGACCCATGTTCAATTCCTGAGTTGGAAAGATCCCTGGGAGAAGGGAATGGCAACCCTCTCCATTGTTCTTGCCTGGAGAATCCCCATGGACAGAGTAGCCTGGTGGGCTACACTATAGACAGAATCCAGTACAAAAGAAAATGTACTCATTGTTCAAAAACTATCAAGCATATCAAGACAATGAGA
>NW_011470058.1:0-679 GCF_000754665.1 Bison bison bison
GGTCCTAAGGCCAAGTACTACATGACAACACACTTCTGTAACCAGAGAGAAGGCAATACAGAGTGTGATGTATCTTTCTGGAGCATAAAGTTTATTAAGACTATGAAGAACCAAGGAGATGACAAGCATTATCCCCTCCCCAGCAACATGAAAGACGGAAGTGTGGGGGGTGGGGGACACGCCCCAGGGGACAGTCCAGTCTCTGAAGTTTCACCCAGCCGGGGAGGAGGGGCAGCCAGGCCAGGGTGGTGCCTCTTCTGGTCGCCCAGACCACTCCAGAGCATCCTCTGAGCTGGCCAGGGTTTTGGATAGGAGGCTTTCCTGAAGGCGGTAGAGGTGCTGAATTTGAATCCCATCATCCAGGTGGGAACATGACCAGGTCCCAGGGAGCTTGGCAGGTCATCCATTTTCTTTGTCAGGTATCACTTTATTATTAGTCCTCATGCTGGGCAGCCCACAGCAAATACATTTAGAGAGACATCTCCAGATTCTCCAAGCCACCCTCTTCTTTTCTGGGTGAGGCCAGAGGGAGTGACTGGGGACATATTCTCGGGCTGCCCAACAAGGGTGGAGCTTCCCACATCAGGCACCTCCGGGCGGCAGTGGATTCCTTCAGGGACTTTGCCGCTGATGTCATGGGTGCCATTGGTGTTGCAGGTGTCACAGGTGATGTGGTTGT
>NW_011470059.1:0-528 GCF_000754665.1 Bison bison bison
ATTCAAGGGGGAGGGGGGACTCTCAAATGAAAAAAAAAAATCAGAAACCTTAATTTACAAATAAGTGAATAAAATGTATTCATGTATGAATGTTCCCAGATTTCCTCTCCGCCTGTTTCTGCACAGTCCATATTTCTAACTAACATAATATGAGACTTCTTTCCTTTGGGGATGGGTTATTAGAATGATAGAGAAGCCAGACCAGAGTGGTGAGGGCCAGGGGAAGGACCAGCCCATGATGCTGCAGTGATCTCTAAAACAAGGAGCCAGTAGGGGGCATATGGAGACAGGAGAGCTGCAGGGTTTTGGCGTGTAGGCAGTTTGTGGCGGTTCAGACTGTAACTGCCTTTCCAGCAGTTATACAGTGTGAGAGAACTGGGGAATGAAGAAAGGGGATCTGGTAAGTAGTGTTATGAGTTCTGAATTGACTCCCCTGTGATTTTTCTTTGAGAGACAACATGAAAATTGGTATTCATCTTTAAAATTACTTTGGGCAGTGCTACGTGCTACTCTGTAGAAACTGAGCTA
>NW_011470060.1:0-832 GCF_000754665.1 Bison bison bison
CATCACCGTCTTCAGATTTCTAACAGTTGCTCAGGAATTGCCAATAGGGGAGCTTCCACTGCAGCTGTAATTGCCCATCAACTTCGTTTCTCACATAATTTCACCAGGATTCGATTTCTAATCTGCTGACTTTTCACAGAGTACACAATGGGATTCATTAGAGGGGGAACCAGAAGGAAGATATCGGCTATGGTGACACTAATAACTGGAGAAGCATTTTTGGCAAAGTGGTGAAGGGCAGCCAAGGTGACAGTAGGCACCTAGAAGACAAGCACTGCCCAGATGTGGGAGATGCAAGTGTTGAGGACCTTGAGACTGCCTTTGTGTGAGGTGATGCTCAGAACAATTTTTAGGATTAGCAAGTAAGGTGCAGAAATGCACAACAAATATAATAAAGAAGGAAGAGCCATAAACAATCTGAGGTGATACTGACCCTGCTGTCAGTACAGGTCAGCTTCGTAACACCCTGGTGGACACAGTAGGTGTGGGATAGAAGGCTTTTCTTATGAATTTCAGCCTTTTTACAATAAAGGGGAAAACAAGGACAAACAAAACCATAATGCTGTGAATACAAAGCCAACTTTAATGACTCTGGCACTGGTCAGAATTGAGAAGTGTCTCAGAGGGTTGTGGATGGCCATAAGGTGATCTATGGACATGATAATAAGAACTGATGACTCCATAGCTGAGAATCCATGAATGAAAAACTCTTGGGCAAAACAGGCATCAGGGGAAATTCCAGTGGCATTGAACAAGAAGATTCTCAGCATGGTAGGAGGAGAGGAGATGGATAATTCTAAATCAGAGAAGGCCAACAAGGAGAGGACATAAT
>NW_011470061.1:0-620 GCF_000754665.1 Bison bison bison
TTTCCCTTAAGCCTTAAATTTGACTTATCCTCAATTTTCATACACACCAAATGACATATTTTCCACTGTATCAGAGGAACCTTGCTAATAGGCTCCAAATCCAGCAGTGCGGATCTTTGGCTGGTGGAATCAGGCCTCAGACACAGCGACTGAGAAAGGAACAGAATTACCACAAGTTGTGGGAAGCGGACACTGTAGCAGCAGCTCAGAAATGGACATAAAGTTGAATTTCATTTCACACGGTGAGAATAAGAATGTTGTGGCCGTACTTCACAACTTACTGCTGAGGTTTTCACCTCAAACCTCCTCAGCTGCTCTTCTCAGTCCTTCCACTCCCCGTGAGGTCATTTAGGGAAAGGGAGTTTAGAATACTCCATGACAATCACACCATCTTGTCAGGCACGTGCTCATTTTCAGGTTCCCTCAGGAGTCTGAGTCTTTCTGTTATTTTCATTTGGTATTTTGGAGAATCTTAATTTCATAGTTGTACTGTTAACCTAAGTTGTAAGTCTATTGAGTTCACCCCCATGTATTGATGACTCTCTCACCACAGAACAGCTGAACCCCTGGTGCTGCTGTGGGTGTCAGCATTGGATCAGCAGCCCTGAACCATGGACTCT
>NW_011470062.1:0-757 GCF_000754665.1 Bison bison bison
TTTGGCATAATAGGTTTTCTGTTGTTGCTTTTTGTTTGTTTTTAAATTTCCTTAATTTATTTCTAATAACCATCAGGGCTTTTCCTGAAAAGGAAATGTCCCCATTTTTTATAACATTTATCAGAAATATATGGATACTATTTTATTTTTTATGCTGTCTGTGGCATTCGTAATTTTTCGTTTTTTTTTTACAATTTGGCTACGCTGGGTCTCAGTTGCAGTTTGTGGGATACAGTTCCCTGACTATGAATCAATCTGGGCTCCCTGCTTTGGGAGTGCAGAGTCGTAGCACCAGGACCACCTATATGTTTTCTCTTTTTAAAATTGTGTCATAGTCATTTTACAATGTTACATTATTCTCTGCTGTACAATGAAGTAAATCATTTATATGTGCATATATATCTGCTCCCCTTTGAGCTTCCCACCCACCCCCTCATTCCTCTTCTTTAGGTCAATGGAGAGCACCAAGCTGAGCTCCATATATTAGACAGCTGCTCTCCACTAGCTGTCTGGTTAAAGACCTGAGGATTATTAGAAATAAATAAAGGAAATTTAAAAACAAACAAAAGCAACAACAGGAAACGTACATCTTAACAGGGCATGCATGTCCCTGCTGGCCTCTCAGTTTGCCCCTCCCCCCTCCCCTGCTGCATCGTCAAGGTCCTTCTCTGTGTCTGTGCCTCTATGTGGGCTCTGGAGATAAGGGCCTCAGCACCATTTTCCATATACGCTGTGCTTAGCTGCTCAATCCTGTTCA
>NW_011470063.1:0-725 GCF_000754665.1 Bison bison bison
TCCATGCACTCTAAAAACTTGTTTTGGTGAAAAAGCTGAAGAATAAGCTTCCATCTCCACTTATTGGAGCCATTCAAAATGCCCTCTCTGCTTTCAACCACTACTGAAGGTCCATCTTATTCTTGCCATCATTCAAGATTGAACACTTACAGAGAAATTATGAAGCACCAGTCCTTTACTTTTCTATTTATTTATTTATTTGTCTGTCTATCGTTTAATTATTTGGCTGCATCGGGTCTTAGTTGTGGCACGTGGAATCTTCATCACATCGTGCAGCTCTTTCGTTGCAGGACACTGACTCTCTACTTGTGGTGCTTGACCTCGGTAGTTGCAACATGTGGGCTTAACTGCTCAGAGGCATGTGGGACCGGAGTTTGCCAACCAGAAATCAAACCCTGTCCCTTGCGTTGAGAGGCAGATTCTTACCCACTGGACTGCCCAGGAAGTCCCTCCTTTATTTTTCTAATATTTTACCTGTACTTAATCATTCTTGGCCTCATAATACTAAAAATAGGCCATGTTAACCTTTCTCCAACTCAGGACAGGGAACTGAGGCAAAGAGGGATCCATATGTCTTTCCCAAGTACCTGCTTCTCCTAAATGTGATTTGAATCCAGTCCATCAGCCATGGTCACCATGTTTTGCTGAGCTTCTAGGTCTCAGTTAAATAGAGATATTTGCACACACAGCCAGTCTGTTGGATGTTTTCACTGCACATCAAACTG
>NW_011470064.1:0-742 GCF_000754665.1 Bison bison bison
CTCATGTGACCACATGAAAGACTTTGATCGATCGTTATCCTCAGATCAATGGGAAGCCATGGAAGAGTATAAAACCAAGGGAAAATCATCAGGCTGGCCTTTAGAAATGCGAACTCTGGCAAGAGGGTGGAAAATTTACTGGAGGTGATGAGTAGACAGAGTGAAAACAGACAGATGTTTTTTTATAGTACTTAAGATGAGACAGGATGGTATCTCCAGAAGGGGTTGGTGGTAGTGTAAACATTGCAAAATACAAGCTTTCACTAGAAATTTAGTAGGTTGAGTTGACAGGGTGATAAACTGGAAATGAGAGAAAAGAGATCACAGAGGATGGAATCTACTTGTCTGGCTTGTGTAAAACAACAGGATGGCAGAACCACTCACTGAGGCAGGAAACATCAGGAGTGACCAGACATTTTCTTCCAGGAACAAAACACCAAAATATGATGCATTTTATCTTGGATACACTAACTTTTTTTTTCTTGGACTTAAATCATCTTTATTTCAACTTTGCTTATTTTTTTATGACATAGATGCATTATTGTTTCATCACTTTCGAACCTGCCTTATGTTTTCCAGTTAACACTATGATTTATTTTTGCAAGCAGACTGTTGAATCAAAGCACCACATTTACTAACGATGGTGGATTCTTCTGAAGTTTTGTTTGTTTGTTTGTTTTTTAAACTCTTATTACTAAATGCCCCTGGGTTATATAGTGCAATGTGGTTTGTTTAGGATAAA
>NW_011470065.1:0-507 GCF_000754665.1 Bison bison bison
TTGCAACTGTCAATCAAAACTGGCAGTCTATGTCCACCTAAATGAATATGCAAAAGCCCTTTCTTGAAAACCCTTCTTACCTCATCATTCCAGCAGCAGTGCCTCTCTTGCACCAGCCTATCTCTCCCTTGAGGTGTTCTGGAAAGATATGAGCAATACTGTATGCTGTTATGCAACTTGCAACTGTCAATCAAAACTGCCAGTCTATGTCCACCTAAATGAATATGCAAAAGCCCTTTCTTGAAAACCCTTCTTACCTCATCATTCCAGCAGCAGTGCCTCTCTTGCACCAGCCTATCTCTCCCTTGAGGTGTTCTGGAAAGATATGAGCAATACTGTATGCTGTTATGCAACTTGCAACTGTCAATCAAAACTGCCAGTCTATGTCCACCTAAATGAATATGCAAAAGCCCTTTCTTGAAAACCCTTCTTACCTCATCATTCCAGCAGCAGTGCCTCTCTTGCACCAGCCCATCTCTCCCTTGAGGTGTTCTTTCTGTTCTTTCT
>NW_011470066.1:0-596 GCF_000754665.1 Bison bison bison
CTTGACAAAACCGCCATGCAGCGCGGGGCTGCTGGGAGAGCCGGGCCTGACAAAGGCCTCGGAGGAGACTGGCAGGGGTTGCCTGTACCCTGGGTGCACGCAGAGGCCTGGGCCCCTCCGGCCTGGCAGTTTCTCAGGATGCTTGTTTCTAGGGGTGATGGGCCTCCGAAAACCTCCCTCCCAGAGGAGGTTGGTCTGTGGCATCCTCCAGGAGTTCCTTCCTGCTCTGTGGGCCCAGATGGAGTCAGGAGCCACTTCCCCTCTCCAGCATCATCTGTGCGCCTCTTCTTTTCCACTAAGCCGGTTTATCTAGACACCTTAAGAATATTCCTAAGTGCCTTGAGCTGTGCTGAGAATTTTATAATTTTCATTTATTTAATTTTCATTACATGTTGAAAGTGAAGTCGCTCAGTCGTGTCCGACTCTTTGCAACCCCATGGACTGTAGCCTACTAGGCTCCTCTGTCCATGGGATTTTCCAGGCAAGAATACTGAAGTGGGTTGCCATCTCCTTCTCCAGGAGATCTTCCCAACGCAGGGGTTGAACCCAGGTCTCCCGCGTTGTAGGCAGACGCTTTACCATCTGAGCCACCTGGA
>NW_011470067.1:0-632 GCF_000754665.1 Bison bison bison
GATATGGTTGTTGTTGTAATCCCTCCTCCACCACCTGGAAAATGGGAATTTGTCTGGTTCAATGATGTGTCCCAAACACTTCCACAGTGCCTGACACATAGTGCAGGCTCAATAAATATGTTAGCTGAATAAATAAATTAGAAAGCAGAAGAGCTTTGGACTTCTGAGCAATAATATCCAAAGCTAGATGTAATAGAGCAATACTTGTTAAAATCGATTAAACACAGAGAAAACAGAGCAGAAAGGACAAATATGAACTACAAGGAAAATTATACAAATAAGTCCAAGAAAAAGTAACCATTTACTATATGGCTCAAATTGTAACTTTCACAGTCATAATAATGCAAACACAAAATTATGATGTTACTAAATTAGGAGAGTATAGGAATGGTAAGGGTCTGTACATGTGACGGGCAGGAAAGGTAGTTAAACACATAACAGGAATAGAGCCTAAAACTGAAATACTGAAGTAACAATTATAAGCATGTTATCTAGAGACAATGAAGGTAAATAAAATATAATCACTTCAAAGAGGTTAAAGTAGTTGCCTCTGGAAAAAGACATCTAGAGAGGAATATGGTAGGTAGTTTTTCTTTAAAAAAAAAAAAAAGGCCTAGCAGAATATTTCATTT
>NW_011470068.1:0-564 GCF_000754665.1 Bison bison bison
ATCTCTTTGCTGTTCAAGGGACTGTTGAGAGTCTTCTCTAGCACTGCAGTTCAAAAATATCAATTCTTTGGCACTCAGACTTTTTATTAATGCATATATATGGAATCTAGAAAAATGGTATCATGAACCTATTTGCAGGGAAGGAATGGAGATGCAGATATAGAAAATGTACTTGTGGACACAGTAGGGGAAGGAGAGAGTGGGATGAATGGAGAAAGTAGCATCAACATATATACACTACCATGTATAAAATAGCTAACAGCTGAGAAGCTGCTATATAACACAGGAAACACAGTCAGGCACTCTTTGATGACCTTAGAAAGGTGCAATGGGGAGAAGGGAGGGAGATTATATATACATATATATATATATATTATATATATATATATGATAATTGCTGAATTGTGTTGTTGTATGGCAGAAACCAACACAACATTGTAAATCAAATTTCCTCCAATTAAAAAATAAATTAAAAATGTCTATAACTTTATATCCAGCTGAACCATCATTAAAGAACACGAATAAAATACAGGTATTTTCTGACAAACAAAATCTACCAAAACC
>NW_011470069.1:0-545 GCF_000754665.1 Bison bison bison
CCATAGACAGCCCTCGCCGACTTCCACGTCTTTCCTAGGGTTCACAGGAAGGCTGGCAGTAGAATTAAGGAGTGTGCACAAACCTCCAAGCTCAGCAGCTCAGTTTCTCATATAGTTGAACAAATGGGAAACTCAAGGAGTTTCAGAGTCATCCAGTTGTGAAGGAGAAGGGTTGAGAACTGAACTCAAGTCTATTGATTCCCTTCACACAAAGCTAAAAACCGCCCTACTTTGTTTTGATTTTAACCAAGATCACCTGCAGAGCCCAATGCCCTGCTGAATTCCATCTGTTTGCTGCAGGAAGATCAACAGGCAAGCAAAGCTTTCATCGTATGACTCAAAAGGTCGGTCCTAGGGGTCCATCTCCTGCATAGGAAGCTGGCACCCTTAACCTGGGCAGCCACAGTGCCTCTGGGCAGCAAACATGTCTCTGCCAAACAGGACAGGGAGAGGTGGCAACAGGACCCATGGGCATCCTCCGTGTGTGGCAAGATCCAGGATTTGAAGGACTGTGGACAGCTTCAATCATGAAGACCAAGACATGT
>NW_011470070.1:0-529 GCF_000754665.1 Bison bison bison
AAATGAATGCCCGTGTCAGATCAAGACCTCAATTCCTCTCACTTAAAAAATACATATATTTATCTTTACAGTAGAAAGAATGGGAAGAAAAACAAGCACCCCAAAGAAGAAAGTGCATGTGAAATGTATAATTTTAAAAAGAAATTATCTGGAAGTCATCCTTAATAATATTTCTATGCTAGTGTGTGTGAGTGTGTGTGTGTGTGAGAGAGAATAGACTCTAGAATGCTGCGGTCCCTTCAGTCTATTGCCATAGCACCATACCCTAGAAGTGGCTACAGAAGGTATTTGGAATTGAGTTAAATCTACGCTGACCCCAGGGCATATCGTGGAATCTATGTTCTCAAGATAAATCCAGGTTATCAGCTTGTTGACTTGTTAACTTTTTTTTCTTTTCATTTTTCTATAAAAGCAGAACATAGACAAGGGTAAATGCATTCTTGGCAGGTAATAAGGGGTTTGGTTATGGAATGGCAGGTGAGCTGGCTTTTACTCTATTGTCCGTGTGCAATTATGGTCCAAATATCTC